>NC_069504.1:621220595-621523095 GCF_027579735.1 Bombina bombina
TATTATTTCACAGTAAAAAAAGTTTTTTTTTTTTTTTTAAATGTACACTACTGTTTTAGCAGATATGACTTGCACTGGTGTCACACTGTGCCCTGGCAGGACCTGAAACGCACACGTGTGAAGGAAAATGACTGCTATTATTTCAAATTAAAAAAAGTTTTTATTTTATTTTAAATGTACACTACTTTTTTTTATCAGATATGACTTGCACTTCACACTGTGCCCTGGCAGGACCTCAAACTCACACGTGTGAAGGAAAATGACTGCTATTATTTCAAATTAAAAAAAGTTTTTTTGTTTTTCTTTAAATGTACACTACTGTTACACCAGATATGAGTGGTGGCACTGGGCAAGTGGGCACAGTATACGCTGTGAGTCTGAGCTGGCAGGCAGGCTGCAATTAGATTACACAGGGGGAAAAAAAAGAAGCAGACTGATGTTCTAGCCCTAAAAAGCAGAGATCAGATGAGTCCTTCAGGACTGTAGTGGACACTGAATACACTAGCCTAGCTATCGATTTCCCTATTAAATCAGCAGCAGCTACACTGTCCCTCCTCTCACTAAGAATGCAGGCTCCGAATGAATCTAAAATGGATGCTGTCCAGGAGGTGGGAGGATCTGGGAGGGAGTGTCTGCTGCTGATTGACTTGAATGTGTCTTGTGACTGTGAGCTACAGGGTCAAAGTTTACTCAATGATGATGAATAGGGGGCGGATCGAACATCGCATATGTTCGCCGTCCGCTGCTATTCGCGGCAGAACTATTCGCGACATCACTAGTGACAAACATAAAATCCTGAGCAGAAATGAGATGTATTGGATATATAGACTGGAAACTTGTATCCCACATGGGTTTAATTCAGAATATGATCTGATAAATTATTGGCAGAACTAGATTTACTTCTGTAGATTCTATCACAGTTATCCGCTATTATTACTATGATAATTCTTATCTATTTTGAATTATACTGCTATGATGTAGATTATAGAATCATCCTTATACCTTTGTGATATATAATTTACTGTCGTTTGTAGACATCTATCTAGCATGGTACACTGATAGCTTTATTATCTTTTATGTAGGAGACTAGGGTTTGAATTTCCCTTGATTATTGAACCACATTTTTCAATTGTTTTTTTATTTATTTTTGATATCTTTAATACCTTCTCCCATGTTTACCTTATGTTTTAATGTATTTTACTGTATACATTTAGCAGTAGTTTTTCAGATTTTTTTTTGAGAAATTGGTGTGTATTTTTCCTGTGGGGGACATTTCATCTAACTGTTTTAGATGAGGCCCCCACATTTGCCATGTATCTTATCTAGCTAACTATTAACACATATAGCCTTATAAATGGCTCTGTAGGAGTGTTAGTTTAGCGTAGTATCCCTTCATTATGAGGCCCCAGGTGTGATACCCTTATGGTACTTTCCCTTATTACCTTTTCTTAACAAGAGTTCCCTGGCATCCCAGGGTCCTTATATTTATACTATCAGTCAAACCTAAATACCACAGTTAGTAATACAAAAGCCTCTTAATGTAATCTGTGTCATAATTTATTCATTTATTCGGCCTTTAAAATTTGCATAGTTCCTGTAGTCCCAAGATCACTGTTATCTATCCCTTATTGATTTATTTATTATTATTGGGCATTTGAACCTTGAATTTATATGACCCATTACATGAATGACACTGATATCCTCCCCTCCCCCCCTCTTTTTTCTCCTTTCTTTTCTCTTATTAAGTATGCCCTTTTGCACTAAGCACGTTCACCTTGATGAGCTGATCCCTTAAGGCTCTATTTACCAATACCATTCAGCTGTGTTACTTTTATTAACCAATGGCTGTGTTAGGTAGGGTATAAGTAGTGTGTTTTTCACTGCTTAGATAAGCTATGACTACGGCTCTTTAGCTGAAACACATAAGCTCCTGCACACAGCTGTTTTTTGATATTTGTTTTTATAGTTGGTGTGTACTTGGACTTTTATTATTATTCCGTTCTGGACATAATAAATGTTATGTTTTACTTAAAGGATATTGCTCTGCCTCTTTGTTCCATATATTTATTTACAGACATATATCCTGTGTGTGTATATATATATATATATATATATATATATATATACACACACACATAAAAACATAAATACATATGTACACATACACACACACACACACACACACACATATATATATATATATATATACTGTATATATATACATACTGTATATATACAGTACTATGCAAACATAGGCCACTATTGTTTTAGCAATGGTATTATCAGGGTACAGGTCAATGACATATATGTATATACACTAATATATATATATTTATAAATGAAAATAATATGAAAAGGATGTGTGCATATATGAGGCCATCTATTTTATCAGATGTGCTGTAGAATAGAAATTCTGATGTCAGGATTTAACTCAAAACCCCCTACAAGATGATTTTGGCTAGGTGGAAGCACATTTATCATGATTGAAAAATAGCATAGCTTTGAAGCACGCCCTCCTGCTGTGTCAAACACACAAACATTTTCCTAAAGGAACTATAACTCAGTGACCGTGTTCATTTGACTATATATGCAGAGTTTTATGGCTCTAAGACCTTTGGTGATGAGAGAGATGATAAAATCTAAAATAGCTGGATAAGCATAGTACTGAAATTACAGGAAACCCCTTTGATTATTTAGAGTAAATAGTCTGTGTTTTGAGTGGAGGATGTGCTCAAGGGCCCTTTTGGAATTTGTCACCTAAATCTTTGTGACTTCAAAGTAAGACAAGTGCTATGGTGTAACTTTTGAAAAGAGAAATAGTGCCAATAGTTCATGTGTGTTTGAAATGATTCAAATAACATATATATATATATATATATATATATATATATATATTTATATATATATATATATATATATATATATATATATATATATATATATGGAACTGGACTTATATTAAATGCAAATTACAATAAACCCATTGTTAAAAGACAGCATAGAAATTAATACATGTGTGTGCATATATATAACATAATTTTTCTATTTTTCAGATGGACCATAGAGGAATGCATGCAGGCAGAACTGGTTGGAAATGTGAAGCATACTGTATCTACATGAATAAAATATCAGGATTATAAATGCCATTAATGTCAGAATAATTGGCAGTATAAATTGTTTTAATATAATATAATGATGTTAAGGGCATACTGTGTTTCATGTCAAATTGATCAGAATAAATAATGTGATATAATACAGTACATATAAACATATAACTTATTAATGTAAGAAAATTATGGTATTTGTTACACATTTTAAAGAAATATTTTCCTTCACTGTCTAGAAATAGTTAAATGTTAATTTGTCTGTGTTGCAATGCTGCCACCTAAGGGCCAAGATCCAGTATAGCAATTAAGAGAATTAACTGTTCAAAAGATGCGTTTCCATGGTGAACATGTTCAGCTCCATTAAGGGCCAATCCGATTAGATATTCCGGATACCCAATAGCAGGGAAGGGGTTTCGAAGGGCCGCCCATATTCCACACCTATGATTAATAATAAAAGTTGTATGCAGGAAAGGAAAGGGGACTGGCTGCTGAGTTTGTAACTGACTGAACTGTTGCGTGGGAGACAGTCAAACTATAAAACAAAGTGGGCCATACTTCTCCTTATCCATTGCAATTACACTTATTTTATATGAGGTGGGACAAGTCTTGAAGCTGAATATCATCTTGGTAATGTATTAAGAGATTGCTATAGCAAATAAATTTAAAGAGCACTCAATATTTTAACTGTGCTCATAATCTAGTATAAGGCTAAGTTTGTATCTTGCATGCTAAATAATTCATCTGTGCAAAATATAGAATATATATATAGTTATCTTAGAATTGGTTTTAATTATAAGCAATTAAGAATTGTTCCAATCTAAATAAATAGACATTTAAATAACTGTTCATATTAAGAATATATGTACTTCAGTATCCAAGTTAGAATTGTATTAGAATCAATTTTAGCTAAATAACTGAGTATACATATATTGACCTATTGTTTGATTTAAGCACTGTTTAGAATTGTGCCAGTCTGAATGTTTAGTGGTTTATATTTAGCCTCATTGTGTTAACTGAATGAAATTCAAGTGTGAGTAAGGCTGGTTTTAAAGATAAATTTGCATGAGCTTTGCATAGCATATTTTAAATAGTTTTTGTTTTAACGCATATCATATTGACTTTTGATCCTTACAATTACAAATATATATATCAACGTGTTCATAGTTATTTACTAATAATAAAGAATTCAGGTATTTATATTAATTTTATTGTCTTAGCAAATGTATGTTTGATTGTGGGTTTTAGTTTAAAGAAAGATTGTTAAATATATCAGTTATAACCCGGCTATATATTAACATATTATTTGGAGAATACTACTAAGATTTTTATAAATATACTGACAGTATAATGACCATATATAATTATTTATCAGTCTCTTTTTTTAGAATGCAACCAGAAAATACAGGATATTTTTATGCAGTATTAAAAATCAGAAAAAACAATCAGAAAAAAACTGTTTATATAGGTTAAATTGACAAGTATTTAGTGTGACCTCCCCTTGCACTTGAGCAATTGCAGGAACCTGGCTCTCGTAAACCTAAATGAAATGGAACCATAATTAATGTCATTGCTACCACCTGTATTTGTCCTACTATTTCATGTAAAATGACTGATGTGAAAAAGGTCTATTACACCAGGTTTGTGCAAGACATGTTTGAGCATTACATACACATGTGGCATGAGTTTAATTCATTGGAAGCTTGCTAATAAGACCAACAATCAATCACATCATTACAAAAAAGTGCCAAAGATCACATGACAGAATTTGATAGACATAAAAACATACTTTTGTATCAGCAAGGCCACTCTCTAAGGGAAATCAGCAATCAAACTGGATACTCAAGATGTGGTATTCAAGATGTTATAAAGAAATTTGAAGAATCAGGAGAGGTCAAGAACAAAAAAAGGCTGGAAGGCCAAAAACACTTTCAAAATCTGATGAGAAGTTTCTCACAGTTTATTCTTTGAGAGACCAGAAGAAGTCCAGCAAGTACCTGGCTCAGCATCTGGCAGCTTCATCAGGATGTCAAGTTGACCCTTCTACAGTCCAAAGAAGCTTGATCAGGAATGGTGCTTGTGGAAGGGTAGCAGCCAATAAACCACTTTTTCGAAGGGGAACAGGGTGAAAAGGTTAATATATGTTAAAGCCCACAGATTGAAATGAAGATCATTGCAGTACAAGTTCTACTGAGACAGGATATGTTGGTACATGATTTTGGTAGTGTGTAGAAGTTAAATTGATGAACATAATGATGTCAACATATAATAATATATGTTCACTTGTTATGATAGGTCTGGTACATCAACAGGGTATCTAGCGCAACATAGTCAAACTCAATTTATATTAAAGTAGATCATGTATCTCTCTAGACTATACTATCATTCCTCCTCATTTAAACAAGATTAGTTTGTTGGATTACAGTGTATTCACTGTAAGAATGCAGAGCCTTTTTAACTTTGCATTTGTTTTTTGTATTTTTTCCAGCCAGGTCTACCGTACGGTCTCACGCACATGCGCAGTTGCGAGATGGGGACGCTACTGAATCCGGCTGCACTGGTGAAGGTAACACATAAATGTTTGACTGTTTGTGATTTTTTGTAAGTCTGAGGACTGGGGAAACCCCCGAGAATGTTCACTTAGTAAATTTCACGTTAAGTTGAAAACGGAGAGAGTGCCTCGTTTTGTTATTCTATATATAGCATTTATTTGACAAAAAGATAACAAAACATGAAAATCACCATAAAAAATGTAAGAGAAACATTGTGGTCTGATGGAAGAGAGTGCCAAACATGTTTCGGGCCTCACCCTAGCCCTTGTTCACTGTATATATTTATGAATAAATAGAACATATTCTTCTATATGAAGAACATTGGAACGTGAAATATTAATATTTCTCGCTCTTTTGACTTCTGTGGGGTATACATTAATGCTGTTGCGATATTAGAATTTCAGCTCTTTATGCACATTGCTTTAGTGCGCAAGTGAAAACTTTTTAATTTCAATTTTTAATTTGAGTGCTACCCGAAATGTGCAGAAATCTTACTTCTAGCTGAGTTGAAGTGCAAGCGGTAGTGAGAAATAGCATGCCACTCGTAATCTGGTCCAGAATGTTCTTTTCTTTTTTGTTTGATGTATTTGTCTATTTTTGATGATAATATAGTATGTTATTTTCTTTAAAAATAACTATGAAAGAGTATTGTGACTTGAACTTTGGTTTTAACTTAATTGTGATACTAGGAGATAGCTATGTGAATGACCTATGCTGCCATTATAGTGATTCTATTACTCTTTGTTATACATGATATTTAATTTGTTTTTATATGTGTTATACTTTTAATAAAAAGCAATTTAAAGATCCATTGCAGGGTGGTTATGGGTTTTAATCACAACACTACTATTATAGAATAGAGGTTGTCTGTAGCTCTTAACTACCTTTGGAGTGACAGACAAATATTTTGTCAACTGTGATTATTTTATTATTATTATCAGTTATTTGTAGAGCGCCAACAGATTCCACAGTGCTGTAAACAAATGCGTACAACAAAACAATTATAGGGATCAAATGGGTAGAGGGCCCTGCCAAGAGTTGCACTTTTGTAGTCAGCTCTTAAGAAGGTGATCTACAAACAGCTGGACTCTTAGGCTTACATGCTAAGGGGTTTTTAGGGGATAGCAATGGAGGAGAGGAACTGGTATAAAGTAAGGTTAGCATAGGTTGTATGCATCCCTAAACAGTAGAGTCTTTAGGGAGTGCTTGAAGCTTTGAAAACTAGGGGAGAGTCTTGTGGAGCGAGGCAGAGAGTTCCACAAGATGGGAACCAGTATGGAGAACTTGGAGAAGTTCTCCATACTGGTTCCCATCTTGTGGAACTGTGTGATGAGGTAACAAGAGAGGAAGAGAGTAGAAGATCATGAGCAGAGCAAAGGGGATGGGAGGGAGAGTATCTGGAGACAAGGTCTGAGATATAAGGGGGGAGTGCAGTTAAAGGGCTTTGTATGTCAGAGTGAGCATTTTGTGTTTGATCCTAGAGGCAAGAGGAAGCCAGTGAAGGGATTGGCAGAGAGGTGCAGCAGATGAAGAGCGACGTGTAATGAAGATGAGTCTGGCAGAGGCATTCATTATGGATTGTAAAGGAGCTAGGCGGCAGGTGGGGAGACTAGAGAGGACAGAGTTGCAGTAATCGAGAAGGGAAAGAATGAGAGAGTGGATTAAAATCTTAGTTGTGTTTTGTGTAAGGAAGTGTCTAATTTTAGAGATGTTTTTAAGGTGGAAGCGGCAGGCTTTAGCCAAGGACTAAATGTGAGGAGTGAAAGAAAGATCTGAGTCAAATGTGACCCCGAGACATCGGGCATGCGGAGTAGGGGTAATGATGGAGTTGTCGACAGTTATAGAGAGATTGGGGGTGGAGATTTTGGAAGAAGGGGGGAAAATGAGGAGCTCAGTTTTGGATAGATTTAGCTTGAGGTAGTGAGGGGACATCCAGGAAGAGATGGGAGAAAGACAGTTCATGACATGGGTTAGCAAGGAAGGAGATAGGTCTGGTGCAGAGAAGTAGATTTGGGTGTTGTTGGCATACAAATGATATTGAAAACCATGGGACTTTATTAGGGAACCTAGTGATGATGTGTAGATTGAGAAGAGAAGGGGACCGAGAACAGAGCCTTGTGGTACTCCGACAGAAAGTGGTGACGGGGCAGAGGAGGCCCCAGAGAAGGCTACACTAAAGGTACAGTTTGACAGGTAGGAAGAGGGACACAAGAGGGCTGTGTCACAAATGCCGAAGGATTGGAGGGTTCGGAGCAAAAGAGGGTGGTCAACAGTGTCAAAGGCTGCAGACAGATCAAGGAGGATAAGCAGAGAGAAGTGGCCTTTGATTTTGCTGTAAGTAGGTCATTGGCAACCTTAACAATTGCTGTCTCTGTGGAGTGATGGGGACGAAATCCAGATTGCAGTGTGTCAAGAAAGGAGTTTAACGTAAGGAAATGGGATAGGTGTGCATATACTAGTTTTTCGAGAAGCTTTGAGGCAAGAGGGAGGAGGGAAATAGGGCAGTAGGTGGATGGGGAGGTAGGATCAAGGGAAGGTTTTTTGAGGATAGGTGTGACCAGTGCATATTTCAGCAATGAGGGGAATATACCTGTGCTGAGAGAGAGGTTGAAAATGTGTATTAGTATAGGGGTAAGGGTAGCAGAGAGGGAGGGGAGTAGCTGTGAGGGGATAGGGTCAAAGGGACAGGTAGTGAGGTGAGAGCGCAGTATAAGTGCCAAAACTTCTTCCTCAGTAACAGGGGAGAATGATCTAAGTTTAAGGTTATATGGGTTGTGGTTTAGTGAGAGCATTTGAGGGGGTGAGAGAATGGAATTATGTTGAGAGCTGATTTCATTTCTGATGGAGTCGATTTTGTTATTGAAGTGACTGGCAAAGTCTTGAGCTGACAGAGAAGTTGTATTAGGAGGTGGGGGAGGGTGGAGGAGAGTATTGAAAGTGGAGAACAGACAATTTGGGTTTGAAGAAAGATTAGAGATAAGAGTAGAGAAGTAGTGTTGCTTATGGAGATTAAGGCCAGAATAGTAGGAGTTCAAGATGAATTTATAATGAAGAAAATCAGCTGAACTCCAAGATTTTCTCCAGTGCCACTCAGCAGTACGGGAACATCTGCGTGTCAGAGGAGTATGCTAGGGCTGAGGATGAGTGTGTGATTTCCGAACTATAGTAAGAGGGGCGAGATTGTCAAGGACGGGTGTCAGGGTGAAGATATAGTGGCAGATAGATTGTTCAGGGCAGGAAAAGGAGGAGAAGGATGAGAGGAGAGGTTTGAGGGAATTAGCAAGCTGTTACTGATTTAATGACATAATGCTTCTGTGAAGTTTGGTGTGAGGAGTAGAAAGAGGGAGAGTTGTAGGGAGGGATGATATGTTGCAAGTAAGGAGATGGTGGTCAGAAAGAGGAAAGGGGGAGTTTGTGAAGTTTGAGAGAGTGCATCGATAGCTAAAGATCAGGTCAAGAGAGTGACCGTCTTTGTGAGTGGGAGAATCAGTCCATTGTGACAGACCAAAAGTGGAAGTGAGTTGCAGAAGTTGTTTTGCAGAGGAGGCAGTGGGATTGTCAAGAGAGATGTTGAAGTCACCAAGAATGAGGCCAGGGGTGTCTGAGGAAAGGAAATACGGTAGCCAGGCAGCCAAGTGATCTAGACATTGAGTTGAGAAACCAGGGGGTCAGTATATGACTGCAACACGTATAGAGAGAGGAGAGCATTATCTCAACTTATGCTATTTTTTTTCTCTTCTTTGTTTTGAGGTGTATTACTGCAGAAGGGATACGTGGACTCCTAATGAATGAATGTTTAACTTATAATATATGACAGTACAGCTAACAGTCATCCATCTATGTTGTAAACTCTTCCTGTGAACTTAAGTGACAAGAACACCCTACTTAAACAGTGTTCTTAAGCTATATACAAATGGGTAGATTCACCAACACTTATGCCTCATCACCTTCTTGAGGCTCTCAAGTTCTTGTGCTATTGTTTAGGACCCATTCACTAAGTAACAGATACAGGTATACCTCACTTTACAGCACTTCACTTTACAGTGCTTCGCTAATACAGTGCTTTGTGGAGCTGAAGTTTAACCTCCAAGGATTTTGAAACAGTACTGGAATCATTGTGATTGCGACAAAAGTGACTGACACCATTTTGTTATGCTTTAGTTCATTCTGTTTACAGCATTACAGTGCAATCTGTGTCTCAGTGGTATAGTCTGGCAAATGTTACTACATTAATTGTCACTACAGGTTCAGTTTTTATTAAATACTAATTGAATACTGTGCTCTGCAAGTGTTAAACTAAATGTAGCGCTATTGCACCCCTCTAATATAAGTTAGTTCAAACATGTTTTTTTTTAACACACTGGCAAGTGAAAAGAAAGCTAAAACCGCCTTGTTTCACTTTAATGCGGTTTTCACTTTACAGCGAGGCTCCGGTCCCTAACCCGCTTTATGAGCGGGGTATACCTGTAGATGTGTGATAATTTATGGTATTTATAGATTGACATAGAAGATGGAGAAAAGGCTGAAGAGGTTCTTAGTCAATCTACCCCAACATCATTATGCAGAAATTGAATAGTAAACATAAAATGAGTTTAATTTTGTCACTTTTGAAAAGCAACCAGTTCTAATAAATGATTTTTAAGAACCAAATTTCGGACACACATTATTTTAAAATGATGACATCATTATTTATTTAAATAATAAAAAATAATTACTGTTTTTGTAAAATCATCAATTACTGACGCCAAGGTGAGCTATAATGCTTTGATAAGTCACGGATCTTATCTTCCGCTTTCAATGCTTCTTTGAATGCAGCTGATTAAATAAAAAACAATATATAAATGAAAAGGTTAATCTCCACGCTTAAATGCTTTTTCTCTAAAGTTCAACTTGAGACCTTTTTTCTTCTTGATTTCTGCATGAGTGACTAGAGTTTCCACATGTCTACTGATGTCTCAGATTTGACATTGGCCCTTAACTTTTATTTTCTCCCTCTCCAGAGAGTGGCACAGCTCATTTATTATCCTAGATGTCCCTGTAGCTATACTATCTCTCTTCTGCTTGTGACCATTCTTCAATTGTGACAAATCAATAAGTGGGCTGTGTCATAAACTGTATGGATTTAAGAGCTTTCACATGAAATCTAATACTACACCTGCAGCTCAGAAAGCTGCGAAGAAAAATAAAGCCACAAAGTTTTTATTTTTCACACTTTCAGTTATCTATTGATAGAATTATCACCTACATAATACAATCATTTTTATCCGGGCTACCTAGATATGGGTCATGGGCCTCATCCATCCCTCTGAGGGGTTTTTGTGTCACTCCAAACCACCACAGTTAAATTAACAGTTAAACTACATCAGTATAATTAATATGTTACTAAACTTGTTTTTATAATCTAATTTTATTTTAAGGTATAGTATGTGTGAGTGCACCATTATTGACAAGATTTTCTTTTTTGAAAAAGTTTGCACTCCCCTAATATGTGTTATTGACAACAATAAAGTCAATGAAATACAGTACTTTACTACTACACTGATGAATTCCGCAGGAAGATTGATGTTAAAAAATATTACAAAATAACACATTATTTCCCAATGAGATACCTCTTGCATATTGATGAGTTCTCCAATGAGTATATAATGTACTTTCAATTTAATGACAATCTGAAATGAATTACCTCCTACTCATAACAATATACTCATGTTGCATAGCAAATCAAAATTACATGTTATGGGTATTTTCATTCTTTTAAGCTCAAGGGCATAATTTTATGTCTTTGTAGCAGTGAATGTTGTGGAATTGAATAATAATTTATTTTGCCTATTTATAAAGAAACACTTTTATTAATGAATTACTCTTTTGCAATTAAAATGCAAATATGTGTTCAGTGAGAAAATAGAGTCACAAACCAAATTGTTTTTCAATAGATGTATTAAGAAATAAGATCAGTTATAATAACCTTCTATTCCATTATTTGTATAAAGCTAGCAAAGAAACACAAGGCACTAGCTAGGGTTTAGTACTAAACATGTTAAATCACATCTTAAAATCGAAATAAAGAAATTATAATAAGTTAAAAAAATGAGCCAAAAATTATATCATGTAGGACAGAATCAAAATAAATCATTGACTTAAATGTGACTGCAGAGGGCTAATTTAATACACAAAGCTAATCCAGCAGATACATGTATATGACCTGCAACTGAGAAACAGCTTTCTGACTATTTGAAGTGTGTTTCACTCCAGAATGCCTTGATAGTCTTCTGAATTCCTTGTGTCCTGCACAGATTCTAGGCACCCAGTGCCAATAGGCAGCAACACGTCTCCAAAACATCACTAAGCCTCCTCCATGTTTGACGGTAAGGATTGGTGTTCTTTTCTTTGGAAGCTTCTTTTTTCCTTCTGTAAAGTTGTGATTTTCCAAAAAGCTCTACTTTTGTTTTGTCTGCCCAAAGTTAATTCCCCTAGAAGGACTGTGACTTCTTGTTATGTACTGGCAATGGGGCAATCGCAAACTAAGTCTCACACTAGTACTGAAAAAGGGACACACACACGTGAATGCAGTGTTTATTATGAACCTATTGCAATAACTTAAATCAGTAATCAGTTTATAAAGCAAGGTAGTGATTAAACTATAAACACATTACTTATATTTGGGTCTCCAATAAAGCATTAATATCAGCATACAATGGTGCACACACAGAGGAGTGCAGCTAAAGTATTCATTCACTGATCTGCTTGGCTTGTATTTTATAACAGTCCCATTTTGTAGCTTGCACACTAAGGCCCGGATTACAAATTGCACGGTATGGTGCGATATGGTCTTTGTGTGCAGAATGGTCACAATTTGGTATTACAATTCGCGTGGTATGGCTTTCTTGTGAGCTATATGGCCTTTACTGTAATGATCCAGTCCACACTCAAAGACCTGTAGTAAACAGGCTTACTGTGCATATAACAACCCTGAAAAAAATTAAAAGCAAGGACAAAAACTGTGACAGAGAGTTCTCAGCTAAGCCTATGGCCCTTAAACTTAACTACCACTGAAACATCGCCACAAGCATAAGACTTATTCTCAGCTACATCAGTCCAGGACCTAAGTGAGAGAGTACACCCAATCTCTAAACTCCTGGAAGGAGATGGCAGGATATAGGCAAAGTCATTGATATCTGAGGCTTGAGACATAGAGGCCTATTTATGAAATGTCTGTCGGAACTGATCCGACAGTGCGGCTCAGGTCCGACAGACATTGCTGAATGCGGAGAACAATACGCTCTCCGTATTCAGCATTGCACCAGCAGCTCTTGTGAGCTGCTGGTGCAACGCCACCCCCTGCAGACTTGCGGCCAATCGCAGGGGGGTGTCAATCAACCCGATCGTACTCTATCGGGTTGAATTCCGGCGATTTCTGTCTGCCTCATCAGAGCAGGCGGACAGGGTTATGGAGCAGTGGTCTTTAGACCGCTGCTTCATAACTGGTGTTTCTGGCGAGCCTGCAGGCTCGCCAGAAACATGGGGTGTCAAGCTCCATACGGAGCTCGATAGATAGGCCCCATAACCTATAAACAGAAAAACAAGAATTATGTAACAAACAAATTATGTAACAAACACATAACAAGAAAATGTCTGAGGCATGTGGTGCAAATAAGCGACAAATATAAGTGATAACAATCATAAAACAACAAATTTGACATGAAAGGGACTGAAAGCTCGTCAGCTCATGTCTGAAAGAGAGGCCGAGTTACCTGGATGTAAGAGGTAAGAGGAATGAATATTAATGTTACCTAAAGTTATATCTAAAATATGTAATGCAAGTGACTAGAATCACTATAGTACTCAATTAAAAAGCTTGCATAGGACTGTAAATGTGACAGTCCAATCTGTAAAGGAGGCCGAGCTACCTGGGGCGTACCAGTCAAATTAAAAAACGTAAAATTCAGGCCTTATGAATACCTGAAAGCTTGTCAGGTAAGAGGTAGGAATGTAATGATATGTCGTGAAACGTATGACGTATGATTTACAGACGCAAAGCTTGTCACCAAGCAAGTAAATTAATAAACGATTACTCAGTCTGTAAGCACCCGTAAACGTGACAGATAACAACAAATGGTGATGCAACGCTAAAAATTACAGAAACACAGCTAAAATGAGAAATGAAAAGTGACAAAAGTAATTTTAAAAAATAACAAACGTAACAAAAGTAAATATGCAAAGGTGATGGTTCGCATAGGAACAAGCAGTAAGTGTAACTAAAAATGTTACATAAATATTAAAGGGACATTAAACACTTTGAGATGGTAATATAAAATTATAAATAGTATAAATATAAAAAAAACCCTGCAATATACTTTCATTATTTATTTTGTCCCCCTTTCCTGTAATTCCATTCTGAAATTCCACACAGCCATTGGCTGCAAACGCTAGTGACCTATTTATACAGTAACTGTCCCTAATTGGCCACTTCAGATAAGGTAACTTAAGTTACAACATGGCATCTCCCATTGTTTTATAGACACTAAAACTTTACACTTATTTCGTCAATATTTAAACAGCTAATGAAACTTTTAAAAATACATCTACTTGCTATTCTTAGACGAATATTTACTTTGAATACATCATTTTATCTAGCATTTATTTAGTGTTTAATGTCCCTTTAAACACAGCAGGTGCTTAGATCCAAATGCACGTATAGGCAAAATTACATAATAAAGCGGCAGAACTGATATCATAACATACCAAATGTGACAGCTGAGCAGCGTTTTATTTTTGGTAGAAACACCAAATGAAGGTCAACATCTGATATAGCATGAGATATAACGAACATAATCCTCATTCCCATTACTTCTAACCTAGACATAATATATATCAATAGCCACGGGCCTGAAATAGTAGTCTCAGAGGAAAAGTGAATGAGAATACATGGTAGTACAAATATAAACATTTGTCAGCATATTAATGGAGTGTGAATAGGTTTTTTTTTTATCATTCTTTTTTTTAATCATATTTTTTTAAACTAGGAAAGTGGTATTGCAGTGCATAGTATAGACACAGGGGTCAATTTATTAAGGTGCAGGCGGACATGATACGCTGTATAGTATCATGTCCTCCGCACATCGATAAATGTAGACAGCATATGCTGTCTGCATTTATCATTGTGCCAGCAGGTCTTGTGAACTGCTGGTGCAATTCCGCCCCCTGCAGATTTGCAGCCAATCAGCTGCTAGCAGGGGGTGTCAATCAACCCGATCGTATTCGATCAGGCTGATTGCTGTCCGCCACATTAAAGGTGGTAGACAAGTTAAGGAGCAGCGGTCTTAAGACCGCTGCTTCTTAACTTCCGCTTCAGTCGGAACTGAAGCGGAGAGGGTCAGAAGCAGCTTCTGCTGCTTCATAAATAGACCCCACAGTGTGCTACAGTACTGGAGAAATAAGGAGGGCCTTATCATTTATGTAAACGTATGTCACAGAAAGCCATCAGCACTATAATCTTTTAAAAAACTTTATTGGAACGAATAGCAATGTTTCGAGGAATTAACCTCTTAGTCATGCCTAAGAGGTTAAGTTGCTATTTGTTCCAATAAAGTTTTTTAAAAGATTATAGTGCAGATGGCTTTCTGTGACATACGTATGGACTTAGAGTAAAGCAGTGATACTCAGCCGTTTGTGCACTTCACAAGGAATCCCCTTTTTGTGCTGTTATCCCAACATTGGACTGCCTAATCATTTGTGTAAAAGCAGGCAGGACACTTTCTGATCCACACAGCAGACAGACTACATCTAAGTAAGGTAACTTATCTATCTGATTTATAAATGCATACAGGTTTTCTGCTTACTAAAATAATTTCAACTTTAAAATAATAGTATACTGTATTATTTTTTACAATTCTGGCAACGACTTAACATTTCCCCCTAAAGGAATTAATGAGTGTCTTTGAATATACAGTCGCATCTTTCCGCATGCTGCTTATACGGTGAAAAATGAAACAAATGGAAATAACTGTTATTTAACACTGTATTAATGAATTAATACTTCTCTAAATAATGTATTGTAATGACAAAGTACCTAGATAAACTGTACTGACTTAATAAAAACACCCGCATTTACTTCAGTAACTATATAAGCTGAAAAGCATCTACCTAAGATGAACTATTTAACTAACTAAAAAATAATATCTATGCGCAAGCAGCACTAAAGATGGCTAGTTATACACGAAACCACTAAAAGTATTACACTTAGAACCTATGAACCATAAACCACTCAAAATTAAAAAACATTTTAAGCAGTGGTTAACTCGTTAAGATGCACTCGGTGCGCACACATGGACTTAGACGCATGTGCATGGCATCTGTGTATACCTTCTTTTACCACAAATAAACTACATGACATTTCACACATCTTAAACTGTCAACTTAACCTCTAGTTCATAATTACTCTCAGAACCTATTTAATCATCACTCTCGCATGTAAAGGAGTTTATCTTTAGCTAAGCTAAGCCATCTGTCAGCAGCATCTCTCTGGGTGCTGTTCGTGTATTTCTGCCGGGTATCGTAAGTCAGCTTGCCTAGTTTGGTAATTTCCGTCACACCAGGAAACGCCATTTTTTTTGCGGAGGAATGCTGTTCAAGATTTAACAGGAGCATAGTGCATAATGGAAATGGACTGGTACTGTATGTATAAAACCACCTTTCACCTAAATAACCCAAATAGCATGCAGCATATCCTACTGTAAGAATGTATAAAGTTATCCAGAGTATTAGGCAATCTTCAGTACAAACCTCACAAGGGCGGAAAACGGAAGCTGCTAGGAACATAAAAGCGATAGTTTAACAGCTAGTTAGGCTGGTTGTTTCAGGGTATGGTAGGTTTTTAAGGAAATTACGTGTGTGGCATCGGCAGCAGAGAAGCAAGGCCTCCGTTTTAAAACGTGTGTAGAAAACATAAAAAAACGCAGACAAGGTGGGAGAGACCAGAGCAAGTATTTATAAGGTGTAAGACTCCTCCTACAAATTCATGCTAGCTAATAACTAGCCTTCCTACTAAAACATATTAAAATTGTTTAAAACTGATATTGCATATTGCAAGGTATTTGACTGGGAAGGGCTCAAAAGTGTATATCAGCTCTAAAACAAATTAAGAGACCACTGAAATTATTAATTTCACTAGTTTTACTATTTATAGGTATGTGTTTGAGTAAAATGAACATTTTTGTTTTATTCTATAAAACCACTAATAACATTTTCCCAAATTACAAATAAAATATTGTCATTTACAGCATTTATTTGCAGAAAATGGCAACTGGTTAAAATAACAAAAAAGACCTCAAATAATGCAAAGGAAACAAGTTCATATTCATTTTTAAACAACACAATACTAATGTTTTAACTTAGCAAGAGTTCAGAAATCAATATTTGGTGGAATAACTCTGATTTTCAATCACAGCTTTCATGCATCTTGGCATGCACTACCAGTCTTTCACATTGCTGTTGAGTGAATTTATGCCACTTCTGGCACAAAAATTCAAGCATATCGGCTTTCTTTGATGGCTTGTGACCATCCATCTTCTTCCTGGTCACATCCCAGAGGTTTTTAATGGGGATCAGGTCTAGAGAGTGGGCTGGCCATGACAGGGTTTGATCTAGTGGTCCTCCTTCCACACCTTGATTGACCTGGCTGTGTAGCATGGAGCATTGTCCTACTGGACAAAACAATCCTCAGAGCAGAATGAAGCAAGTTTTCTTCCAGGATAACCTTGTACTTGTCTTGATTCATGTGTCCTTCACAAAGATAAATCTACCTGATTCCAACCATGCTGACACATTCCCAGATCATCACCAATCCACAACCAAATTTCACAATGGGTGCAAGATACTGTGGCTTGTATGCCTCTCTAGGTCTCCGTCTAATCATTAGATGATAAGGTGTTGGGCAAAGCTGAAAATTGGACTCATCAGAGAAGATGACACTACTCCAGTCATCTATGGTACAATCTTTATGGTCTTTTGCAACCATCAGCCTTGCTCTTCTTTACATCTCATTAATGAAGGGCTTTTTTCTAGCTTTGCACAACTTCAGCCCTGCCCCTAGGAGCCTGTTTCGGACAATCCTTGCCATGCACTTCAACCCAGCTGCCATTTGCCATTCTTCTTGTAAGTCACCAAACAGTTGTTGAGTAACGTTGGTGGTAATCCCGGGCAGTGGGAAATCATTTTCAACCTCTGCTGGCTGTAGATTTGTTGTCCCCAATGTCTACTGCTTGACCTTGTTCTTATGTAAGTATGATGAATTTTGTGAAATTTGTTTTAACACTTACACTTAACTTCAGGTCTCAGACCGCACTAATTATTCTAGCACTATTTGGGATTTTGCTCTAGCACAACCCATAACTTTCAACTTGTAATATCAGCGCTATTTAGCACAGTCAAGATATCAATTGAAAGTAATGGATACGCTAGAGCAATGTCGGCCATGCTAAACCTGCTCTGGTAAATCTGATTAACCACAGACTTCTAATATGAAGTTGTGCACTAATGTTAGTGCAGTCCAGTGATACTGCTTATCACATCCCATGCTAGCATTAATGTGCCACTAGTAATCTGGCCTATTATTGGCATACTGATAAAAGGCCTTATACACAACATGGGACAGTCTTGTTCAAAGTGATCACAATCCAGTTTCTTTTTGGCAGGATTTAGGAACCATTTTTCACATCAGAATTAACAATTAAATCTACTCCTGATTTTTTTGTTTAAAGAGATAGATAATCCCTTTATTACTCATTCCCAGTAAATTAAAATACTTTTTACCTCTGTGATTACTTTGTATCTAAGCCTCTGCAGACTGCCCCCCTTATTTCAGTTCTTTTGACAGACTCTTAAATAACTCCACGGCAGTGAGCACAATGGTATCTGTATAGCACACATGAATTAGCGCTGTTTAACTGTGAAATACCGCCAAAATGCACGGAGATATGAGGCGGCCTTAGAGGGCTTAGAAATTAGTATATGAGCCTACCTAGCTTTAGCTTTCAACAAAATTGTCTGCTCTATCTGAATCTTGAAAGTTTAATTTTGACTAGACTGTCCCTTTATAAAGTCCAGAACCAGGCTTTTTTACTTATTTGCAAGTGTTGCAAGACAGTTTGGAATGAGTTATTTGGTACAGGGGAAAAACACATTGAAATTGTCATTTTGGATGAGATTATGGAATTATGGTCTAGATACATTGAAATTCTCAGCAGCTTTAGTCTATTTATTCATAAGTGGGCTTTTCTAAATGTACATATGTAAATGTATTTTAGCCATCTAGGTGCTATCTTTTACCGAAAAGAAAACTGCTAGAAAACAGAAATGTCAACCACAACATCTAGAAATGGCATTTAGCAATTATGTTCTTAAAATACTGCTATTTAGTTAATACACGCATTTCTGTAATGTAAATTTACAGTACTTTAATTTCTTCAAACGCAGTTTTTTTTGCCAATCACGTTGGTGTGAAACAGATAAGCTGATTTGGCATTTCATCTTGTTTGGTGGCATATTAGGTGTTTTGCACAGGGGTTTTTAAAATAGAACAATATTATTTTTAAAAGACACCATTGTCTGTATGACGTTTTTCGTGTTACAATCTGGGCCTGATCTGATATGCAGCGTCGCCCGCAAAAGCCGTCAACGCCAAATTTTGCGCTGGTTTTGTATCACATGTACGATGTAACATAGAAGTTACGCTCGTATATTTCTGCCTTCGGCCGTAGTTTTTTGGCCCATAAACAGGTATACCAAACCAGCGCAGTTTGGTATCCAATATACAGCGTAAGGACTTACGTGGCGAAAATGGAGAAATCTTACTCCATTTTCACCTCGCCACAAATTGCAGGCGTAGTAAGCCTTACGCTGTCTATTGGAGCCCCGTAACTCCCTAAACTACCTGCAAAATAAAACCTAACACCTAACGCATGCGCAATGTCTATCTACCTGTCAACCGCGATCCCCCGCCACAATCCCTAATAAAGTATTTAACCCCTAAACCGCCTCTCCCGGACCCCGCCGCAACCTACATTAACTACCCCCTAATGTGAGCCCCTTACACCGCCGCCACCTATATTAACTACCCCCTAATGTGAGCCCCTTACTCCGCCGCCACCTACATTACCTACCCCCTAATGTGATCTCCTTACACCGCCGCCACCTACATTACCTACCCCCTAATGTGAGCTCCTACCCCGCCGCCAGCTATATTAAAATTATTAACCCCTAATCTAATCCCCCTACCCCACCGCCAGCTATATTAAATACATTAACCCCTAATTTAATCCCCCTACCCCGCCGCCAGCTATATTAAAATTATTAACCCCTAATTTAATCCCCCTACACCGCCACCAGCTATATTAAATTAATTAACCCCTAAAATACTAAAATATCCCTACTACTAAACCAAAGTCTAACCCTACAAATAGCCCTGAAAAGGGCTTTTTGCGTGGCATTACCCCAAAGTAAACAGCTCTATTGCCAGCCCTTAAAAGGGCCTTTTGCGGGCCATTGCCCCAAAGTAATCAGCTCTTTTACCAGCCCTTAAAAGGGCTTTTTGCGGGGCATTGTCACAAAGTAATCAGCTCTTTTGCCTCTAATCTAAATCCCCCTACACCGCCGCAACCTATAATAAATGTATTAACCCCTAATCTAATCCCCCTACACCGCCGCCACCTATATTAAATACATTAACCCCTAATCTAATCCCCCTACACCGCTGCCACCTATATTAACTATATTAACCCTAATTATATTAGGGTTAATATAGTTAATATAGTTATTATATTATATATATTAACTATATTAACCCTAATTATATTAAGGTTAATATAGTTAATATAGTTATTATATTATATATATATTAACTATATTAACCCTATCTAACTCTAACACTCCTAACTTAATTATTATTAAAATAAATCTAAATAATATTAATATTAACTAAATTATTCCTATTTAAATCTAAATACTTACCTATAAAATAAACCCTAAGATAGCTACAATATAATTAATAATTACATTGTAGCTATTTTACGGTTTATACTTATTTTACAGGTAACTTGGTATTTATTTTAACTAGGTACAATAGCTATTAAATAGTTAATAACTATTTAATAGCTACCTAGTTAAAATAATTACCAATTTACCTGTAAAATAAATCCTAACCTAAGTTACAAATACACCTACACTATCAATAAATTAAATAAACTACAAATATCTAAACTAAAATACAATTAAATACACTAAACTAAATTACAAAAAATAAAAAAAGATTACAAGAATTTTAAGCTACTTACACCTAATCTAAGCCCCCTAATAAAATAATAAAAGCCCCCCAAAATAAAAAAATGCCCTACCCTATTCTAAATTAAAAAGTAACCAGCTCTTTTACCAGCCCTTAAAAGGGCTTTTTGCGGGGCATTTCCCCAAAGTAATCAGCTCTTTTGCCTGTAAAAAAACACACAATACCACCCCCCAACATTACAACCCACCACCCACATACCCCTACTCTAAACCCACCCAAACCCCCCTTAAAAAAACCTAACACTAACCCCCAGAAGATCTCCCTACCTTGAGTCGTCTTCAACCAGCCGGGCCGAACTCTTCATCCAGATGTGGTCCTCCATCCCGGCGATGTCTTCATCCAAGCGGCAAAGAAGAGGTCTTCCATCCCGGCGATGTCTTCATCCAAGCGGCAAAGAAGAGGTCTTCCATCCCGGCGATGTCTTCATCCAAGCGGCAAAGAAGAGGTCCTCCATCGGGGCGAAGTCTTCCCCCAAGCGGCATCTTCAATCTTCTTTCTTCTGACCTCCGACGCGGAACATCCAGCTGGCCCGATGACTGAAAGACGAATTTAGTTTCCTTTAAATGACGTCATCCAAGATAGCGTCCCTCGAATTCTGATTGGCTGATAGGATTCTATCAGCCAATCAGAATTAAGGTAAGAAAATCTGATTGGCTGATTAAATCAGCCAATCAGATTCAAGTTCAATCCAATTGGCTGATCCAATCAGCCAATAAGATTGAGCTTGCATTCTATTGGCTGATAGGAACAGCCAATAGAATGCGAGCTCTATCTGATTGGCTGATTGGATCAGCCAATCGGATTGAACTTGAATCTGATTGGCTGATTTAATCTTGGATGACGTAATTTAAAGGAAACTTCATTCGTCTTTCAGTCGTCGGGCCAGCTGGATGTTCCGTGTCGGAGGTCGGAAGAAAGAAGATTGAAGATGCCGCTTGGAGGAAGACTTCGCCCCGATGGAGGACCTCTTCTTTGCCGCTTGGATGAAGACATCGCCGGGATGGAAGACCTCTTCTTTGCCGCTTGGATGAAGACATCGCCGGGATGGAAGACCTCCTCTTTGCCACTTGGATGAAGACATCGCCGGGATGGAGGACCACATCTGGATGAAGAGTTCGGCCCGGCTGGGTGAAGACGACTCAAGGTAGGGAGATCTTCTGGGGGTTAGTGTTAGGTTTTTTTTAAGGGGGATTTGGGTGGGTTTAGAGTAGGGGTATGTGGGTGGTGGGTTGTAATGTTGGGGGGTGGTATTGTGGTTTGTTTTTTTACAGACAAAAGAGCTGATTACTTTGGGGAAATGCCCCGCACAAAGCCCTTTTAAGGGCTGGTAAAAAAAAGCTGGTTATTTTTTAATTTAGAATAGGGTAGGGCATTTTTTTTATTTTGGGGGGCTTTATTATTTTATTAGGGGGCTTAGATTAGGTGTAAGTAGCTTAAAATTCTTGTAATCTTTTTTTATTTTTTGTAATTTAGTGTTTGTTTTTTTTGTAATTTAGTTTAGTGTATTTAATTTTATTTTAGTTTAGATATTTGTAGTTTATTTAATTTATTGATAGTGTAGGTGTATTTGTAACTTAGGTTAGGATTTATTTTACAGGTAAATTGGTAATTATTTTAACTAGGTAGCTAATAAATAGTTATTAACTATTTAATAGCTATTGTACCTAGTTAAAATAAAATAAATACCAAGTTACCTGTAAAATAAGTATAAACCGTAAAATAGCTACAATGTAATTATTAATTATATTGTAGCTATCTTAGGGTTTATTTTATAGGTAAGTATTTAGATTTAAATAGGAATAATTTAGTTAATATTATTAATATTATTTAGATTTATTTTAATAATAATTAAGTTAGGGGTGTTAGAGTTAGATAGGGTTAATATAGTTAATATATATATATATATATATATATATATATATATATATATATATATATATATAAAATATAATAACTATATTAACCCTAATATAATTAGGGTTAATATAGTTAATATATATAATATAATAACTATATTAACTATATTAACCCTAATATAATTAGGGTTAATATAGTTAATATAGGTGGTGGCGGTGTAGGGGGATTAGATTAGGGGTTAATGTATTTAATATAGGTGGCGGCGGTGTAGGGGGATTATATTAGGGGTTAATACATTTATTATAGGTGGCGGCGGTGTAGGGGGATTTAGATTGGAGGCAAAAGAGCTGATTACTTTGTGAAAATGCCCCACAAAAAGCCCTTTTAAGGGCTGGTAAAAGAGCTGATTACTTTGGGGCAATGGCCCGCAAAAGGCCCTTTTAAGGGCTGGCAATAGAGCTGTTTACTTTGGGGTAATGCCACGCAAAAAGCCCTTTTCAGGGCTATTTGTAGGGTTAGACTTAGGTTTAGTGGTAGGGATATTTTAGTATTTTAGGGGTTAATTAATTTAATATAGCTGGCGGCGGTGTAGGGGGATTAAATTAGGGGTTAATAATTTTAATATAGCTGGCGGCGGGGTAGGGGGATTAGATTAGGGGTTAATAATTTTAATATAGCTGGTGGCGGGGTAGGAGCTCACATTAGGGGGATGGTAATGTAGGTGGCGGCGGTGTAAGGAGATCACATTAGGGGGTAAGTAATGTAGGTGGCGGCGGAGTAAGGGGCTCACATTAGGGGGTAGTTAATATAGGTGGCGGCGGTGTAAGGGGCTCACATTAGGGGGTAGGTAATGTAGGTGGCGGCGGTGTAAGGGGCTCACATTAGGGGGTAGGTAATGTAGGTGGCGGCGGAGTAAGGGGCTCACATTAGGGGGTAGTTAATATAGGTGGTGGTGGTGTAAGGGGCTCACATTAGGGGGTAGGGTAATGTAGGTGGCGGCGGAGTAAGGGGCTCACATTAGGGGGTAGTTAGTGTAGGTGGCGGCGGGGTCCAGGGGCGGCGGTTTAGGGGATAATAACTTTATTAAGTGCGGCGGGATCCATGCATTTATTATTAGGAGAGTGAGGGGGGATAGCGGATAGAGGGGTATACGTGTCGGGCTATGTTTGGGTGGCGTGTTAGACAGTACGGGAGATTTAATACTTTAGTCAGTTTTTGTAGGCACCGGCAGTTTCTAAAGTGCCGTAAGTCACTGGCGACTCCAGAAATTTGTACTTACGCAGATTTCTGGACATCGCTAGTTTGTCAGACTTACGGCACTTTAGCATCTGACGGCGCCGTATATGGGATAGCTCGAGTTGCGAGCTGAAACTACGGGCGGCGCAGGTTTCCACGCTTGCGCCGAAACCTGCGCCGTATATCGGATCGTGCCCTTGGTGTACAGTAATATAAATATTACAATGTTTTGAAAGTTATATTATTTGAACAGAATTTTTTTTTTTTTAAATACCTGCATGTTACAGTAGACTGTTTAAGAGGGTGCTGTTTTCTTGTTTCAAAATGAAAATATTTTAATTGTTTAAAAAATATTATTATTATTTTTTTTTTTGTGATGTCGTTAGTTTGCAAAGTAAAACCTAGTTTTGTATAATGAGAATGTAAACATTTACTAAAATTTTAGTGGCTCCATTGTTTGTTTCTATGCAACAAGCCCTGTAAAATTGCTCACGATTTATAATGTGTGAATGGCACAAATCACATTATAGAGGATGGCATATATTGTGGCTACTTTTTCTTTAATAGCATTAAAATGACTCATTTAACACACATGACTGTTGAAATGACTGTGTTATTAATTACCACATATTATTATGGTTTCAGAACAGAAAAGGTTAATAAATATTAACATATCAATTATTATTTTCCTTATACCTCATTACATTACAATTTACTTATATTATTTATTTTGCTTCATTTTTTAGATATCCTTAGTTGAAGAAAAAGCAATGCACATGGTGAGCCAATCACACGAGGCTTCTATGTGCAGCAACCAATCAGCAGCTACTGAGCATATCTAGATGTGCTTTTCAGCAAAGAATATCAAGAGAATAAAACAAATTAGATAATAGAAGTAAATTAGAAAGATGTTTAAAATTGCATTCTCTTTCTAAATCATGAAAGAAAAAATGTGGGTTTCATGGCCCTTTAAGAACCAAAAACACTTTTTCAGGAGGTTTTCTGTAGCCTGCAACCTTTCTTCATCCAATCTGATTTTCAGATTGTGATTACTTGAAAAACACGCTGACAATCAGCCAAAACAGAAATCTTGATATCAAGTGTTGATATCGAAAAGATTGTGATCGAGACCAGTATTGGGGCTATTCACTCAAAGGATAAAATATTGTGATGTAATGTTTACACGGCACAAAATGTAGGACTTTCCAAAAAATCAAGAGACCAAAATCAAATCTAAAAGAGCAAAACAATAGAGAAACCAATAAACAACCTGATGTTTCTCATATAAAATGCTGAATAAAAATATTCTTTATCTCACATAATACCAGGTCCCCAAGGTCTTGTTAAAAGCAATTCATCAGTGCCAACAATTCTTTGCCGAAGTGACCTTTAACTCATCTTTGCTGTTTCTAACTGACTTACGTAACCTCAATAGAAAAGTTTCCATGGTAATGCAGCATGAAACAGAGCCTGAATCAGACTTGTATCTTGTTAAATGTTCCTGGAAAGTAAAGGGCTCAGCAGGACTCAAGGTAAGGGCACTAAGGTGTAAAACAATGCATGTCCTTATACAAAGCTTGGAAGTTGGAGGGGCACTGAATTACTAGCCTCGGGGAGTCATGATCACATCTTCACCTGGGATGGAAAAGTTAAGCTAAAAACAATGCAATGTGTCATTCTGCTTTCACATCCTTTTCTTTTTTTAAACAGTAGTTTTAAAAAAAATGCTGCTGAGCTGCAGAGAGCCAAAACCTTTCTTCAATAATGAGAATCTGTTGGAAGTCTAATTGGATGGGTATTGCATTTTGAAGCTCTCAGACTGTTGCCATTATTTCTATTCTCATTAATTTCAAGAAGCTGGTTCTTTTAATTTGCAGATTTACCTCTTCTTCTGTGTGGCTCTTCGGGAAATGCTTACCAGGGATTTATGAAAGTTTGCATTTAGTTTTTGCTTGAAAAAGCTGGGATATATAGGATATCTTAAAGGGACATCAAAGTACATTTTCAAGTGTTTTTTCTTTTTCCTTTTTATGCTGGAGAAGGCATCTCCGTTGCTACCTATACACCTTTTGTAATTGCCCTTGCCAGCCAGCGAAAGAATTGTCACTTTTATATATTTCTTATGGAAGAAAAATAAAAGTAAATTTTGATTTTATATGCAGTTTCTTCTATATTGTTTCTTATTCTTGCTGCTTATCAGGCAGAGAGCAGTCTGTCCCTAGGGATGATTTCTGCTCAAACATGCCATTTCTGTTAATAATATAAATATTAACTTTAACATCTTTCACATTTGCCATTCAAAAATATTTCAAAGGGTAATTTCTTTTCTTTTATATGCATGATAGAAGATATATTTGTTAACGTCTCTTTAATGATAAAACAATAATACTAAAGTAAAATCAGTAGGAAAGGGGAACAGAAGGACATATTCTGATGCACAGTTGGACAATCACACTAAACTCTGATGCACATTTGCAATAAGCAACCATTCACATTGCAACAACTAATGAATATCTCAGTACACTGGATTTCTCCTTCTGTTATTTTAAGAAAATTTGTTGTAATCTGTACACTACTGCATTATTTTAAGATTATATACATATGTAAATTTCCAGTATGTCTGCATTGAAAAGATATTTAAGTAAAACAAATAAAGTGTAATGTTTCTTTTGAACACTTTGGGCTAGATTAGAAAACTGCGGGTTGCACCCACACCCACTTTGCACTCATATTTAGGGTTGCCAGCTGGCCTTCAAAAAATACTGGATAGTCAAACAGATAACAAGGGGGGAGAAAGATGCAGGGTTTAAAACACGGTTGTGTCTTGCGGCAGAAAAAAAGCACACACATTATTTTAAATGTTTTATTATATACACACACACACACACACATATATATATATATATATATATATATATATATATATATATACAGGGAGTGCAGAATTATTAGGCAAGTTGTATTTTTGAGGATTAATTTTATTATTGAACAACAACCATGTTCTCAATGAACCCAAAAAACTCATTAATATCAAAGCTGAATAGTTTTGGAAGTAGTTTTTAGTTTGTTTTAATTATAGCTATTTTAGGGGGATATCTGTGTGTGCAGGTGACTATTACTGTGCATAATTATTAGGCAACTTAACAAAAAACAAATATATACCCATTTCAATTATTTATTTTTACCAGTGAAACCAATATAACATCTCAACATTCACAAATATACATTTCTGACATTCAAAAACAAAACAAAAACAAATCAGTGACCAATATAGCCACCTTTCTTTGCAAGGACACTCAAAAGCCTGCCATCCATGGATTCTGTCAGTGTTTTGATCTGTTCACCATCAACATTGCGTGCAGCAGCAACCACAGCCTCCCAGACACTGTTCAGAGAGGTGTACTGATTTCCCTCCTTGTAAATCTCACATTTGATGATGGACCACAGGTTCTCAATGGGGTTCAGATCAGGTGAAAAAGGAGGCCATGTCATTAGATTTTCTTCTTTTATACCCTTTCTTGCCAGCCATGCTGTGGAGTACTTGGACGCGTGTGATGGAGCATTGTCCTGCATGAAAATCATGTTTTTCTTGAAGGATGAAGACTTCTTCCTGTACCACTGCTTGAAGAAGGTGTCTTCCAGAAACTGGCAGTAGGACTGGGAGTTGAGCTTGACTCCATCCTCAACCCGAAAAGGCCCCACAATCTCATCTTTGATGATACCAGCCCAAACCAGTACTCCACCTCCACCTTGCTGGCATCTGAGTCGGACTGGAGCTCTCTGCCCTTTACCAATCCAGCCACGGGCCCATCCATCTGGCCCATCAAGACTCACTCTCATTTCATCAGTCCATAAAACCTTAGAAAAATCAGTCTTGAGATATTTCTTGGCCCAGTCTTGATGTTTCAGCTTGTGTGTCTTGTTCAGTGATGGTTGTCTTTCAGCCTTTCTTACCTTGGCCATGTCTCTGAGTATTGCACACCTTGTGCTTTTGGGCACTCCAGTGATGTTGCAGCTCTGAAATATGGCCAAACTGGTGGCAAGTGGCATCTTGGCAGCTGCACGCTTGACTTTTCTCAGTTCATGGGCAGTTATTTTGCGCCTTGGTTTTTCCACACGCTTCTTGCGACCCTGTTGACTATTTTGAATGAAACGCTTGATTGTTCGATGATCACGCTTCAGAAGCTTTGCAATTTTAAGAGTGCTGCATCCCTCTGCAAGATATCTCACTATTTTTTACTTTTCTGAGCCTGTCAAGTCCTTCTTTTTACCCATTTTGCCAAAGGAAAGGAAGTTGCCTAATAATTATGCACACCTGATATAGGGTGTTGATGTCATTAGACCACACCCCTTCTCATTACAGAGATGCACATCACCTAATATGCTTAATTGGTAGTAGGCTTTCGAGCCTATACAGCTTGGAGTAAGACAACATGCATAAAGAGGATGATGTGATCAAAATACTCATTTGCCTAATAATTCTGCACTCCCTGTATATATATATACAAACATATATACACATAATGTGTGTATATATGTATGTATGTATGTGTGTATATATATATATATATATATATATATATATATATATATATATATACTCATCAATGTCCAAAAGAGATAGGCACAGTCCTCCTATAAACGACTGCCAGGGTGCATATCAAACAAATTATATAAAAATATGAAAAAAGATAAGCACTCACTGGACTTTATACAAATATAAACTTTTATTAATTAGATTAAAATGGCATAATGTTTTGGGATTATTCCAATCCCTTTGTGAAATGCCTCAATGATCCACTGCAGTGAATCTAAAAACCTATGTTTACCTTGAACGCTTGTTACGCTTAAATGACCCCTGGAAAATCCGCAAACTCCACCATTGTGTCCTGTGTGGCGTCGCACACACCCAAATGGAGACCGGTTACCCTGGATCAGCCAATAGGATTTTTTCTACCTTAATTCCGATTGGCTGATAGAATTCTATCAGCCAATCGGAATTGAAGGGACACCATCTTGGATGACGTCACTTAAAGGTACCGTCATTTAGTGTTAGTCGTCGGAAGAAGAGGATGCTCCGCATCGGATGTCTTTAAGATGGACCTGCTCCGCTCCGGATGGATGAAGATAGAAGATGCTGTCTGGATGAAGACTTCTGCCCGTCTGGAGGTCCTCTTCTGCCCAGAAAGGATGAAGACTTCGGACCGTCTGGAGGATCACTTCTGCCCGGTTGGGTGAAGACGTCTCAAGGTAGGGTGATCTTCAAGGGGGTAGTGTTAGGTTTTATGAAGGGGGGATTGGGTGGGTTTTAGAGTAGGGTTGGGTGTGTGTGGGTGGTGGGTTGTAATGTTGGGGGGGGTATTGTCTTTTTTTTACAGGTAAAAGAGCTGATTACTTTTGGGGCAATGCCCCGCAAAAGGCCCTTTTAAGTGCTATTTGTAATTTAGTATAGGGTAGGGATTTTTATTATTTTGGGGGGCTTTTTTATTTTAATTAGGGGGATTAGATTAGGTGTAATTAGTTTAAAATTTTTTTAATTATTTTATTTTTTTCTGTAATTTAGTGGGGGGTTTTTTCTCGTAATTTAACTTATTTAATGTAATTGTAATTAATTGAAGTTAATTTAGGTAATTTATTTAATGATACTGTAGTGTTAAGTGTAAATGTAACTTAGGTTAGGATTTATTTTACAGGTATATTTGTATTTATTTTAACTAGGAAGTTATTAAATAGTTAATAACTATTTAATAACTATTTAATAACTATTTTGTATTTATTTTAAATAAAAAGTTGCCTGTAAAATAAAAATAAACCCTAAGCTAGCTGCAATGTAACTATTAGCTAGCTTAGGGTTTATTTTATCTGTAAGTATTTAGTTTTAAATAGGAATAATTTTAGTTAATTGTAGTAATTGTATTTAGATTATTTTGAATTATATTTAAGTTAGGGGGGGGTGTTAGGGTTAGGTTTAGACTTAGGTTTTGGGGGTAATACATTTAATATAGTTGCAGTGACGTTGGGGGCGGCAGATTAGGGGTTAATAAATGTAGGTAGGTGTCGGCGATGTTAGGGACAGCAGATTAGGGGTTAATACAATTTAACTAGTGTTTGCGAGGCGGGAGTGTGGCGGTTTAGGGGTTAATATATTTATTGAAGTGGCGGCGATGTCCGGTCGGCTGATTAGGGGTTAAAAAATGTATTTAAGTGTTTGTGATGTGGGGGGGGGGGTTCGGTTTAGGGGTTAATAGGTAGTTTATGGGTGTTAGTGTACTTTTTAGCATATTAGTTAAGAGTTTTATGTTACGGCGTTAGCCCATAAAACTCTTAACTACTGATTTTTAAATGCGGTAGGAGTCTTGACAGGAGAGGGTCTACTGCTCACTTTTTCCAAGACTTGTAATACCGACGTTAGGCAAATCCCATTAAAAAGATAGGATACGCAATTTACGTAAGTGGATTTGCGGTATGCTCGAGTCGCAGAAAAAAAGTGAGCGGTACACATGTACCTGCCAGACTCGTAATACCAGCGGGCGATAAAAAGCAGCGTTGGGACCTCTCAACGCTGCTTTTTAAGGCTAATGCAAAACTCGTAATCTAGGTGATAATGTGTAAACCCTGACTTTTATGGTTCTGTCTTTAGCTTGGGAATATATATAACGCTATGTGTACACAATACAATAGCGCTGTTTATTAGCTTTAAACTGTTTGGGAACAACACTGTGTTTAGATCTTTGTTGAAGTATGTATATTGTATGCATATCCAATCATTTTGGCTATAAACAGTGTCTGTGTGGCATGTTGCTGTAGCAACCGTTGTTGTAGGCTCTCACCCCCCTTCTGGCACGTCATACTTTAGGCGGTGCAATGATGGAGGACGTAACCGGAGATGATGCGCACGCATCAGCACATGTTCATAAGATATGGAGTCTGTTTATGTTTAGAGCGTCTCCAGGGTATCGGTCCCCATTCAGGTGCGTGCGTGTGCGATGCCACGTGATGACGTCACACGCAGGACACAATGGTGGAGTTTGCGGGTTTTCCAGGGGTCATTTAAGCGTAACAGGCGGTCAAGGTAAACATAGGTTTTTAGATTCAGTGCAGTGGATCATTGAGTCATTTGACAAAGGGATTGGAATAATCCCGAAACGTTATGCCATTTTAATCTGATTAATAAAAGTTTATATTTTTATAAAGTCCAGTGAGTGCTTATCTTTTTTCATATATATATATATATATATATATATATATATATATATATATATATATATATATATATATATATATATATATATATATATATATATATATAAGGGGGGGGGGTAGAATGCCAAACACACCCCTAAGGGGGGAGGGTAAACTACACAGAAGTCTGCACTGTGATGATCACTTCTATTACAAGTAAATGGACCCCTTAGACAGCCGCTAGAATGTCAGAGAATGAGTTTTCCCTCAAAACAATTCGCCCCACTAGGGGGAGAAAGGGAGAGAAAACTCCAAAAAGAAAGTATGGAGGAGGTGGAGGTTGAGATAGCGCTACAAGAGGGGCCCAAGAACTGAAAAGTAGTTCCTCAACTTAAAACTATTATATTAAGTGGGGATAAAGAAAAGAAAAAATCGATGTAAAGAATGTGCAAATGTAAATACACATGCAAATGATAATGAAATTAAAATCAAAAGCGAACATAAACAAAACAATACAATATATGCCAGTAACTTAAATATTGTAAGCATACGTTAAATTGCAATAATGTTAATGATACTCCAATAATGTAAATGCAGTCACACCAATGATGACCGGTAGGTATAGGACTTACTAGAAAATACCTCAATCTCATGAGGTAAGTTGCCGCATCTAATGGTAAGAGCCCTCCGGTAATGTCTTATGATGTCGACTGCAAAGAAGATGTATTCGTTCTTCTCCACTTGGAGTATGGTGCATGGAGTCAGGAAGTAACTTGTTAAGAAGTCCTCCATGAGTCCAGTGGTTTATGCAGAATGAAAAACATAAAAAGAGCACATAGCATAATACAGTTTTATTGAAAACAGGAGTAAGTGAAAACGACAATTGGCCACTTACATTTAAAACCCTCAAACATATGAGGTATGCATAAAACACATAAAATACATCTGTACACAACGGCTTATAAAGGGTGCTTCTAGGTGAACTGAGCACCAGTCAGGAGAGAAATGATTCCCCCAAGGAAAGTCAGTTGTGATCGAAAAAAGTCACTAAAAGTTTACAGCTTAAAAGACACTCTAAGATGAAATTAGAGTGTTTATGATGTCAAATAAAGTCCCAAAGTATATCCCTTACGCGTTTTGAAGGTTTAAGTATCCTTCTTCTTCAGAAGGTTCTGAGTACTGAATATTAACCATCCGATATGATCTCTTAAAAACCGGGCGACGGCATGCCCATATACACACCCCTCTTCCAATGATTGGTTAGGTCCGAGTCACGTGGTAACGTATTTTGATGATGTGACGGTTTAAAGTTATTTGCATATGTGTATCACTTACGGTGAACGAGAAGGATTAAACGGTTGTCATAGCAACCGTATACAGCAAAGGAATCAATTTTTCACTTTACAAATAGAATAATGGTTCAAGCGGTTGTCATGGTAGCCAGATATAACAGAAAAGAGCACACACATAGCACACATCTCGCCTCAATACCAGCGTTGCTTATGTTAGTGGTAAGCTGGCTAAATGTGCTCGTGCACGATTTCCCCATAGGAAACAATGGGGCAGATTCAGATGAAAAAGCAGCGTTCAGCTTCTAACTCAGCCCCATTGATTCCTATGGAGAAACAAAAGTTATGTCTACACCTAACACCCTAACATGAACCCCGAGTCTAAACACCCCTAATCTTACACTTATTAACCCCTAATCTGCTGCCCCCGACATCGCCAACACCTGCATAATATTATTAACCCCTAATCTGCAGCTCTGGACACCGCCGCCACCTACAATATCCCTATGAACCCCTAATCTGCTGCCCCCAACATCGCCGACACCTAAATTATATTTATTAACCCCTAATCTGCCGCCCCCAATGTCGCCACCACCTACCTACACTTATTAACCCCTAATCTTCCGTCCCCATCGTCGCCGCTACTATATTAAATTTATTAACCCCTAAACCTAAGTCTAGCCCTAAGTCTAACACCCCCCTAACTTAAATATAATTTAAATAAAACGAAATAAAATTAGTACAATTAAATAAATTAATCCTATTTAAAACTAAATATTTACCTATAAAATAAACCCAAGCTAGATACAATATAACTAATAGTTACATTGTATCTAGCTTAGGTTTTATTTTTATTTTACAGGAAAGCTTGTATTTATTTTAACTAGGTAGAATAGTTATTAAATAATTGTTAACTATTTAATAGCTACCTAGTTAAAATAAAGACAAATTTACCTGTAAAAGAAATCCTAACTTAAATTACAATTACACCTAACACTACACTATCATTAAATTAATTACATAAACTAACTACAATTAACTACAATTAAATTAAATAAACTAAATTACAGAAAATAAAAAAATTACAAGAATTTTAAACTAATTACACCTAATCTAATCCCCCTAATAAAATAAAAAAGCCCCCCAAAATAATAAAATTCCCTACACTATACTAAATTACAAATAGCCCTTTAAAGGGCTTTTTGCGGGGCATTGCCCCAAAGTAATCAGCTCTTTTACCTGTAAAAAAAAAAATACAATACCCCCCCAACATTAAAACCCACCACCCACACTCCCTACCCTACTCTAAAACCCACCAAATCCCCCCTTAATAAAACCTAACACTAACCCCTTGAAGATCACTCTACCTTGAGCCTTCTTCACCCAGCCGGGCACAAGTGGTCCTCCAGAGGGGCAGAAGTCTTCATCCAATCCGGGCAGAAGAGGACCTCCAGATGGGCAGAAGGCTTCATCCAGGCGGCATCTTCTATCTTCATCCATCCAGAGTGGAGCGGGTCCATCTTCAATCCAGCCGACGCGGAGCATCCTCTTCAAACGAAGTCCAAGCGAAGACTGAAGGTTCCTTTAAATGATGTCATCCAAGATGGCGTTCCTTGAATTCCGATTGGCTGATAGGATTCTATCAGCCAATCGGAATTAAGGTAGGAAAAATCCTATTGGCTGATGCAATCAGCCAATAGAATTGAGCTCACATTCTATTGGCTGATTGGAACAGCCAATAGAATGCAAGCTCCATCCTATTAGCTGATTGGATCAGCCAATAGGATTGAACTTTAATCCTATTGGATGATCCAATCAGCCAATATGATTTTTCCTACCTTAATTCCGATTGGCTGATAGAATCCTATCAGCCAATCGGAATTCAGGGGACACCATCTTGGATGACGTCATTTAAAGGAACCTTCATTCATCGCTTGGACTTTGTTTGAAGAGGATGCTCCGCGTCGGCTGGATTGAAGATGGACCTGCTCGGCTCCGGATGGATGAAGATAGAAGATGCCACCTGGATGAAGCCTTCTGCCCGTCTGGAGGTCCTCTTCTGCCCGGATCGGATGAAGACTTCTGCCCCTCTGGAGGACCACTTGTGCCCGGCTGGGTGAAGACGGCTCAAGGTAGGGTGATCTTCAAGGGGGTAGTGTTATGTTTTATTAAGGGGGGATTGGGTGGGTTTTAGAGTAGGGTTGGGTGTGTGGGTGGTGGGTTTTAATGTGGGTGGGTATTGTATTTTTTTTTTACAGGTAAAAGAGCTGATTACTTTTGGGCAATGCCCCACAAAAGGCCCTTTTAAGGGCTATTTGTAATTTAGTATAGGGTAGGGATTTTTTATTATTTTGGGGGGCATTTTTTATTTTATTAGGGGGCTTAGAGTAGGTGTAATTAGTTTTAAAAAAATTGTAATTATTTTTTTATTTTCTGTAATTTAGTGTTTGTTGTTTTTCGTACTTTAGTTTATTTAATTTAATTGTAATTAATTGTAGGTAGTTTAGGTAATTAATTTATTTATAGTGTAGTGTTAGGTGTAATTGTAACTTAGGTTAGGATTTATTTTACATGTAAATGTGTCTTTATTTTAACAAGGTAGTTATTAAATAGTACCTAGTTAAAATAAATACAAAAGTTGCCTGTAAAATAAAATTAAACCCTGAGATAGCTACAATGTAACTATAAGTTATATTGTATCTATTTTAGGGTTTATTTTACAGGTAAGTATTTAGTTTTAAATATGAATAATTTATTTAATTGTAGTAATTTTATTTAGATTATTTTAAATTATATTTAAGTTGGGGGGTTAGGGTTAGGTTTAGACTTAGGTTTAGGGGTTAATAATTTTAATATAGTAGCGGCGATGTTGGGGGCGGCAGATTAGGGGTTAATAAATGTAGCTAGGTGTCGGCGATGTTAGGGACGGCAGATTAGGGGTTAATAAAATTTAACTAGTGTTTGCGAGGCGGGAGTGCGGCGGTTTAGGGGTTAATATATTTATTAAAGTGACGACGATGTCCGGTCGGCAGATTAGGGGTTAAACTTTTAATTCAAGTGTTTCCAATGTGGGGGGCCTCGGTTTAGGGGTTAATAGGTAGTTTATGGGTGTTTGTGTACTTTTTAGCACTTTAGTTAAGAGTTTTATGTTACGTCGTTAGCCCATAAAACTCTTAACTACTGACTTTTTAAATGCGGTAGGAGTCTTGACAGGAGAGGGTCTACCGCTCACCTCTTCCAAGACTCGTAATACCGGCGTTATGCAAGTCCCATTGAAAAGATAGTATACGCAATTTATGTAAGGGGATTTGCGGTAAGCTCGAGTCGCAGAAGTAAAGTGAGCAGTACACCTGTACCTGCCAGACTCGTAATACCAGCGGGCGTTAAAAAGCAGCGTTGGGACCTCTCAACGCTGCTTTTTAAGGCTAACGCAAGACTCGTAATCTCGCCGAAAGAAAGTACACAAATCTACAGGCCTGACTGAATTTGTATCTCTTTTGTGTACTTTTCTCCTACAATGCAATGTCTTTACAATCATTAAGGTTAGTGGAATAACGTGTTAAGAATATTAACCACTGGAATACATCCTCTCATAATGAAAGGACACATGACTAAGTGACAGAAATAGTAAACAGAATTGGTCCCGGTTATCCAAGAAAGGCTGCTAAGTCGATGTCCTTGTTGAGACCCTTTGGATTCATTGCTCCAAATTGGTGAATCCAAAAGGTCTCTCTTCTCCTTAAATGTAGTTTCCTATTAACCCCTTCAGGGGCCTTTTTTATATGCTCCAAAATGGTTCCTTTTAGACATTTTGGGACTCTATTGTAGTACTTTCTATAATGGGCTGGTACACTATGGGTTTTTTCTCCTCCCTCAATATTTCTAATATGTTCTAGGAGTCTCTTCTTATATGGACGTTTAATACGTCCTATATATTGAAACTTGCAACTACATTCCAGAAGGTATATTACATGATCTGTCTTACAGTTGGTCAGTGTAGTGATGTTGTGAATCCTATTATTTGCTGTAGATGTTATTTGTTTGGTGGGTTTATTTCCACTATAATGATGGAGGCATGCTGCACAATTTAGCCTATTACATTTAAAGAACCCAATTATATTCAAACCTAACCAGTTACCCTTGGGTCTGCCCTTTTCTTCAGACTTGAGTTTACTAGGAGCTATTATAGACTTCAGATTTTTATTTTTCCTACAATGGGCAAAAAAGTATTTAGTCAGCCACCAATTGTGCAAGTTCTCCCACTTAAAAAGATGAGAGAGGCCTGTAATTTTCATCATAGGTAAACCTCAACTATGAGAGACAAAATGTGGAAACAAATCTTGACAATCACATTGTCTGATTTGGAAAGAATTTATTTGCAAATTATGGTGGAAAATAATTATTTGGTCAATATCAAAAGTTCATCTCAATACTTTGTTATATATCCTTTGTTGGCAATGACAGAGGTAAAACGTTTTCTGTAAGTCTTCACAAGGTTGTCACACACTGTTGCTGGTATGTTGGCCCATTCCTGCATGCAGATCTCCTCTAGAGCAGTAATGTTTTGGGGCTGTCACTGGGCAACACAGACTTTCAACTCCCTCTAAAGGTTTTCTATGGGGTTGAGATCTGGAGACTGGCAAGGCCATTCCAGGACCTTGAAATGCTTCTTACGAAGTCACTCCTTTGTTGCCCGGGCGGTGTGTTTGGGATCATTGTCATGCTGAAAGACCCAGCCACGTTTCATCTTCAATGCCCTTGCTGATGGAAGGAGGTTTGCACTCAAAATCTCACGATACATGGCCCCATTCATTCTTTCATGTATACGGATCAGTCATCCTGTTCCCTTTGCAGAGAAACAGCCCCAAAGCATGATGTTGCCACCCCCATGCTTCACAGTAGGTATGGTGTTCTTTGGTTGCAACTCAGCATTCTCTCTCCTCCAAACACGACGAGTTGTGTTTCTAACAAACAGTTCTACTTTGGTTTCATCTGACCATATGACATTCTCCCAATCCACTTCTGTATCATCCAAATGCTCTCTAGCATACTTTAGATGGGTCCGGACATGTACTGGCTTAAGCAGGGGGACACGTCTGGCACTGCAGGATCTGAGTCCCTGGCGACGTAGTGTGTTACTGATGGTAGCCTTTGTTATGTTGGTCCCCGCTCTCTGCAGGTCATTCACTAGGTCCCCCCGTGTGGTTCTGGGATGTTTGCTCACCGTTCTTGTGATCAGATTATCAGCGCTCTTGTATGTCTTCCATTTTCTAATTATTGCTCCCACAGTTGATTTCTTCACACCAAGCTGCTTGCCTATTGCAGATTCAGTCTTCCCAGCCTGGTGCAGGTCTACAATTTTGTTTCTGGTGTCCTTCAACAGATCTTTGGTTTTCACCATAGTGGAGTTTGGAGTGTGACTGTTTGAGGATGTGGAGAGGTGTCTTTTATACTGATAACAAGTTTGAACAGGTGCCATTAATACAGGTAATGAGTGGAGGACAGAGGAGCCTCTTAAAGAAGAAGATACAGGTCTGTGAGAGACAGAAATCTTGTTTGTTTGTAGGTGACCAAATACTTATTTACCACCATAATATGCAAATAAATTCTTTCCAAATAAGACAATGTGATTGTCTGGATTTGTTTCCATATTTTGTCTCTCATAGTTGAGGTATACCTATGATGAAAATTACAGGTCTCTCTCATCTTCTTAAGTGGGAGAACTTACACAATTGGTGGCTGACTAAATACTTTTTTGCCCCACTGTATATATTATTTGTAGTCCTTTTTCTCCAATGTTTTTTAATAGGGGATCTTTGGATAAAATGTGCCAGTGTTTTTTTTTTTTTAAAAAATCTCTCTCTTTAGCTCCTGTACTGTAGGTTGTTATGAAGGTCATTCCCCCATTTTTCTTATTTTTCTTCTTCTTGTTGATCTTCTCTACGTTACCTACTCTTAGGAGAGTATTCCTATCCATCTTTTTAACTTTATTATATGCCTTTGTTAGGATTTGTTCATTATATCCCTTATTACGTAACTTGACTATTAGGAGGTCTGATTCTTTTTCAAAGTCACTGTTTTTGGAGCAATTTCTCTTAAGCCTTTGGAATTACCCAAAGGGGATATTATTTATCCAATTGGGTTGGTGTCCACTTTTAGCGTTAAGGTACCCATTGCTGTCTGTCGGTTTCTTGTATAGTCTTGTTAGGATTCTATTGTCTTCCGAGAACAGGACTAAGTCCAGAAATTCTATTTCTCTTTCACTATGTTTATCTGTGAAGCTTAAATTAAATTCATTATGGTTAATGTATGATAGAAAATCCTTAAGTTCTAAATCATCCCCCCCATATGACTATGATATCATCTATAAAGCAGGCCCACATGATGATCTGTGTTTGGAAGGCATTATTATTCTAAATGCATGACTCCTCCCAGAGTCCCATGTACAGATTGGCGTAACTAGGGGCAAATTTTGTCCCCATAGCAGTCCCGCCTATCTGTACATAGAACTCTTCATTAAACTTAAAGTAGTTTTTCTCCAGGATAAACTTTATCGATTCAGTAATGAAGTCTTTTTTTGGTATCCATAAGATTAGTTGACTTATTAAGCCAATATTTAATAGCCTCAGTGCCTAACTGGTGAGGTATATTAGTATAGAGAGCGCTCACATCAAGTGTGAGCCACTTATAATTTGCCTTGAGGTATTTTCTAGTAAGTGCTATACTAGGGCTGCACGATTAATCGCATATGCGATTTAAAACCGTGATTAATCGTTGCAATTTTAAAACTGCGAGAGTTCGCGATTTTTTGCTAAATAAAAAAATCCTCAGAAGTGGCTGTAATATTGATTTGTTTGTGATTTCTTGCAAACCAGCTCCATCTAGTGGTTGCTTTTAGCACACATTTGTAAAATGGTTGTTTTTACTTTCACTTTCTGTTCTCATAAGCAGCCAATCAATCTAGAAGTGTAAAAGCAGAGCACATGCAGGAATGAACAGGCGAGAAAGCCACTTACTTATATTTCCCCCTAGGGACATCTGTAGTCTGAAACTTAGGGTATGTAAACATTATGGAACCTCTCACACAATCTCCTGCTCCTCTGAGAAACGGCTCAAATACATAGCAGATGCAGTTAACCCCACGGCTCCCGAAAAGGCTAAAACTTCAGTCCCCTCTGCTACTGGGTTAACTTAACTGCATCTACAATGTTTTTTTTATTTATTTATATATATATATATCTGTGTGCAACTGTGTATGTGATTGTATATTATATATGTATGTGTATATATATATATACATATATAATTGTGTGTGTGCATGTGGCTTATACTTCTTCATTTGTTAATCATACCACTGTCCACTGTTAGAATTACTGTCCAAGAAAACATGACAATGTTGTGTGTCATAAGACCTTATAACTGGCTAGTGGCTACTATTTAATCACATCACAGGCAGCAAATTTTATTTTAACTATTTTGTGGTTTGTATTTTTATGCTTCAAGATTGTATTGGACATTGAGAAACATGTACATTAAGATTCTGTAGTGTTAAATAAACTTTAGAATGCAAAATGAAGGTGTTGTAGACATTTATAAGAAAATTGCGATTAAATCGCAATCACGTTTTTTTTTTTTTAAATCACGATTTTTCTTTTCTTTCATGTAATTAGCCATGAGCTAGTGATGTATGGGATATACATTCCTACCAGGAGGGGCAAAGTTTCCCAAACCTCAAAATGCCTATAAATACACCCCTCACCACACCCACAATTCAGTTTTACAAACTTTGCCTCCCATGGAGGCGGTGAAGTAAGTTTGTGCTAGATTTTACGTTGATATGCGATTCACAGCAGGCTGGAGCCCGGTTTTCCTCTCAGAGTGCAGTGAATGTCAGAGGGATGTGAAGAGAGTATTGCCTATTTGAATACAATGGTCTTCCTCTAGGGGATCTATTTCATAGGTTCTCTGTTATCGGTCGTAGAGATTTCTTCTCCTACCTCCCTTTTCAGATCAACGATATACTCTTATATACCATTACCTCTACTGATTCTCGTTTCAGTACTGGTTTGGCTATCTACTATATGTAGATGAGTGTCTTAGGGTAAGTAAGTCTTATTTTATTATGACACTCTAAGCTATGGTTGGGCACTTTATATGTAAAGTTATAAATATATGCCTTTAAACTTATATTTGCCATGATTCAGGATAATCAGTATTCCTTCTTTCAGACAGTCAGTTTCATTATTTGGGATAATGCATATGAATAATTATTTTTTTCTTACCTTTAAAAAATTTTCAATTGACTTTTTTTCCCTGTGGGCTGTTAGGCTCGGGGGGGCTGAAAATGCTACAATTTATTGCGTCATTTTTGGCACAGACTTTTTTGGCGCAAAAATTTGTCATTTCCGGCGCCCTAATTGACGCCGGAAGTTTGTTCGTGGTTGCGTCATTTTTTGACGTATATGTGTTCAGACTTTTTTTGTGCCAAAAATGTGGGCGTCGTTTTTTTCAGCGTCACAGGATTTGGCGTCATACTTGCCGCCAAAAAAATATGGGCGTTTTACTTGGCGCCAATAATGTGGGCGTCATTTTTGGCGCCAAAAAATGTGGACGTCATTCTTGTCTCCACCTTTTTTTCACATTATTTCAGTTTCATTTTTCATTGCTTCTGGCTTGTTCATTTGGCATTTTTTCCCATTCCTGAAACTGTCATTTAAGGAATTTGATAATTTTGCTTTATATGTTGTTTTTTTCTATTACATATTGCAAGATGTCTCTACCTGACCCTGGATCAGAATCTACTTCTGGAAAGACGCTGCCTGATGCTGGTTCTACAAAAGTTAAGTGCATCTGTTGTAAACTTTTGGTAACTGTTCCTCCGGCTGTAGTTTGTGATAACTGTCATGATAAACTTTCTAATGCAGATTGTGTTTCCATTAGTAATAATCCATTACCTGTTGTTGTTCCTTCAACATCTAATGTTCAGGATGTCCCTGTTAATGTAAAAGAATTTGTTTCTAAATCTATTAGGAAGGCTCTGTCTGTTATTCCTCCTTCCAGTAAACGTAAAAGGTCTTTTAAAACTTCTCATATTTCAGATGAATTTTTAAGTGACCGCCATCATTCTGACTTATCTGTTTCTGATGAGGATCTATCTGGTTCAGAAGATTCTGCCTCAGATATTGACACTGATAATCTTCATATTTATTTAAGATGAAGTTTATTCGTTCTTTACTTAAAGAAGTGTTAATTGCATTAGATATGGAGGAGTCTAGTCCTCTTGATACTAAATCTACTAAGTGTTTAAATTCGGTTTTCAAACCTCATGTAATAATTCCAGAAGTTTTTCCAGTTCCTGATGCTATTTCAGAAGTAATTTCTAGGGAATGGAATAGTCTGGGTACTTCATTTACTCCTTCTCAAAGGTTTAAGTAATTGTACCCTGTGCCATCTGATAGATTAGAGTTTTGGGACAAAATCCCTAAAGTTGATGGGGCTATCTCTACTCTTGCTAAACGTACTACTATTCCTATGGCAGATAGTACTTCCTTTAAGGATCCTTTAGATAGGAAGCTTGAATCCTTTCTAAGGAGAGCTTATTTATGTTCAGGTAATCTTCTTAGACCTGCTATTTCTTTGGCTGATGTTGCTGCAGCTTCCAGGCTTTAGCGCAACAAGTGTCAGACCATAATGCTTATAGCTTTGTTAAACTTCTTCAACATGTTAATAACTTTATTTGTGATGCCATTTTTGATATCATTAGAATTGATGTCAGGTATATGTCTTTAGCTATTTTAGCTAGAAGAGCTTTATGGCTTAAATCTTGGAATGCAGATATGACTTCTAAGTCAACTTTGCTTTCTCTTTCTTTCCAAGGTAATAAATTATTTGGTTCACAGTTGGATTCTATTATTACAACTGTTACTGGGGGGAAAGGAACCTTTTTGCCTCAGGACAAAAAATCTAAAGGTAAATACAGGGCTGCTAATCGTTTTCGTTCCTTTCGTCAGAATAAGGAACAGAAGCCTGACCCTTCCCCTAAAGGAACGGTGTCCAGTCTGGAATAAATCCAAGCCCTTTAGAAAGTCAAAACCAGCTCCCAAATCCGCATGAAGGTGCAGCCCTCATTCCAGCACAGCTGGTAGGGGGCAGGTTACGATTTTTCAAAGATATTTGGATCAATTCGATTCACAGTCTTTGGATTCAGAACATTGTTTCTCAAGGGTAGAGAATCGGTTTCAAGGTAAGGCCACCTGTGAGAAGATTTTTTCTCTCTCGCATTCCAGTAAACCCAGTGAAAGCTCAGGCATTTCTGAAATGTGTTTCAGATCTAGAGTTGGCTGGGGTAATTGTGCCAGTTCCAGTTCTGGAACGGGGTCTGGGGTTTTACTCAAATCTATTCATTGTACCAAAGAAGGAGAATTCCTTCAGACCAGTTCTGGATCTAAAAATATTGAATCGTTATGTAAGGATACCAACATTCAAAATGGTGACTATAAGGACTATTCTGCCTTTTGTTCTGCAAGGGCATTATATGTCCACAATAGATTTACAGGATGCATATCTTCATATTCCAATTCATCCAGATCACTATCCGTTTCGGAGATTCTCTTTTCTAGACAAGCATTACCAGTTTGTTGCCCTTCCGTTTGGCTTATCAACAGCTCCAAGGATCTTTTCAAAGGTTCTCGGTGCCCTTCTCTCTGTAATCAGAGAACAGGGTATTGCGGTATTTCCTTATTTGTACGATATCTTAGTACTTGCTCAATCTTTACATTCTGCAGAATTTCATACGAATCAACTTGTGTTGTTTCTTCAAAGACATGGTTGGAGGATCATTTTACCAAAGAGTTCTTTGATTCCTCAGACAAAGGTAACCTTTTTGGGCTTTCAAATAGATTCAGTGTCGATGACTTTGTCTCTAACAGAAAAGAGACGTCTGAAGTTGGTTTCAGCTTGTCGAAACCTTCAGTCTCAATCATTCCCTTCGGTAGCTTTGTGCATGGAAATTCTAGGTCTCATGACTGCTGCATCGGACACGATCCCCTTTGCTCGTTTTCACATGAGACCTCTTCAGCTTTGTATGTGGTGCAGTGGTGCAGGGATTATACAAAGATATCACAAATAATATCCTTAAATCCCAATGTTCGATCTTTGACTTGGTGGTTGAATCACCATTGTCTAATTCAAGGGGCCTCTTTCGTTCGTCCAACCTGGACTGTAATCTCAACAGATGCGAGTCTTTCAGGTTGGAGAGCTGTATGGGGATCTCTGACAGCGCAGGGGGTTTGGGAATCTCAGGAGGCGAGATTGCCAATCAACATTTTGGAACTCCGTGCGATTTTCAGAGCTCTTCAGTTCTGGCCTCTTCTGAAGAGAGAATCGTTTATTTGTTTTCAGACAGACAATGTCACAACCGTGGCGTATGTCAATCATCAAGGGGAGACTCACAGTCCTAAAGCTATGACAGAAGTATCTCGGATACTTGTATGGGCGGAATCCAGCTCCTGTCTAATTTCTGCGGTTCACATCCCAGGTGTAGATAATTGGGAAGCGGATTATCTCAGTCGCCAGACATTACATCCGGGCGAATGGTCTCTTCACCCAGAGGTATTTCTTCAGATTGTTCAAATCTGGGGACTTCCAGAAATAGATCTGATGGCATCTCATCTAAACAAGAAACTTCCCAGGTATCTGTCAATTGACTTTTTTTCCCTGTGGGCTGTTAGGCTCGGGGGGGCTGAAAATGCTACAATTTATTGCGTCATTTTTGGCACAGACTTTTTTGGCGCAAAAATTTGTCATTTCCGGCGCCCTAATTGACGCCGGAAGTTTGTTCGTGGTTGCGTCATTTTTTGACGTATATGTGTTCAGACTTTTTTTGTGCCAAAAATGTGGGCGTCGTTTTTTTCAGCGTCACAGGATTTGGCGTCATACTTGCCGCCAAAAAAATATGGGCGTTTTACTTGGCGCCAATAATGTGGGCGTCATTTTTGGCGCCAAAAAATGTGGACGTCATTCTTGTCTCCACCTTTTTTTCACATTATTTCAGTTTCATTTTTCATTGCTTCTGGCTTGTTCATTTGGCATTTTTTCCCATTCCTGAAACTGTCATTTAAGGAATTTGATAATTTTGCTTTATATGTTGTTTTTTCTATTACATATTGCAAGATGTCTCTACCTGACCCTGGATCAGAATCTACTTCTGGAAAGACGCTGCCTGATGCTGGTTCTACAAAAGTTAAGTGCATCTGTTGTAAACTTTTGGTAACTGTTCCTCCGGCTGTAGTTTGTGATAACTGTCATGATAAACTTTCTAATGCAGATTGTGTTTCCATTAGTAATAATCCATTACCTGTTGTTGTTCCTTCAACATCTAATGTTCAGGATGTCCCTGTTAATGTAAAAGAATTTGTTTCTAAATCTATTAGGAAGGCTCTGTCTGTTATTCCTCCTTCCAGTAAACGTAAAAGGTCTTTTAAAACTTCTCATATTTCAGATGAATTTTTAAGTGACCGCCATCATTCTGACTTATCTGTTTCTGATGAGGATCTATCTGGTTCAGAAGATTCTGCCTCAGATATTGACACTGATAATCTTCATATTTATTTAAGATGAAGTTTATTCGTTCTTTACTTAAAGAAGTGTTAATTGCATTAGATATGGAGGAGTCTAGTCCTCTTGATACTAAATCTACTAAGTGTTTAAATTCGGTTTTCAAACCTCATGTAATAATTCCAGAAGTTTTTCCAGTTCCTGATGCTATTTCAGAAGTAATTTCTAGGGAATGGAATAGTCTGGGTACTTCATTTACTCCTTCTCAAAGGTTTAAGTAATTGTACCCTGTGCCATCTGATAGATTAGAGTTTTGGGACAAAATCCCTAAAGTTAATGGGGCTATCTCTACTCTTGCTAAACGTACTACTATTCCTATGGCAGATAGTACTTCCTTTAAGGATCCTTTAGATAGGAAGCTTGAATCCTTTCTAAGGAGAGCTTATTTATGTTCAGGTAATCTTCTTAGACCTGCTATTTCTTTGGCTGATGTTGCTGCAGCTTCCAGGCTTTAGCGCAACAAGTGTCAGACCATAATGCTTATAGCTTTGTTAAACTTCTTCAACATGTTAATAACTTTATTTGTGATGCCATTTTTGATATCATTAGAATTGATGTCAGGTATATGTCTTTAGCTATTTTAGCTAGAAGAGCTTTATGGCTTAAATCTTGGAATGCAGATATGACTTCTAAGTCAACTTTGCTTTCTCTTTCTTTCCAAGGTAATAAATTATTTGGTTCACAGTTGGATTCTATTATTTCAACTGTTACTGGGGGGAAAGGAACCTTTTTGCCTCAGGACAAAAAATCTAAAGGTAAATACAGGGCTGCTAATCGTTTTCGTTCCTTTCGTCAGAATAAGGAACAGAAGCCTGACCCTTCCCCTAAAGGAACGGTGTCCAGTCTGGAATAAATCCAAGCCCTTTAGAAAGTCAAAACCAGCTCCCAAATCCGCATGAAGGTGCAGCCCTCATTCCAGCACAGCTGGTAGGGGGCAGGTTACGATTTTTCAAAGATATTTGGATCAATTCGATTCACAGTCTTTGGATTCAGAACATTGTTTCTCAAGGGTAGAGAATCGGTTTCAAGGTAAGGCCACCTGTGAGAAGATTTTTTCTCTCTCGCATTCCAGTAAACCCAGTGAAAGCTCAGGCATTTCTGAAATGTGTTTCAGATCTAGAGTTGGCTGGGGTAATTGTGCCAGTTCCAGTTCTGGAACGGGGTCTGGGGTTTTACTCAAATCTATTCATTGTACCAAAGAAGGAGAATTCCTTCAGACCAGTTCTGGATCTAAAAATATTGAATCGTTATGTAAGGATACCAACATTCAAAATGGTGACTATAAGGACTATTCTGCCTTTTGTTCAGCAAGGGCATTATATGTCCACAATAGATTTACAGGATGCATATCTTCATATTCCAATTCATCCAGATCACTATCCGTTTCGGAGATTCTCTTTTCTAGACAAGCATTACCAGTTTGTTGCCCTTCCGTTTGGCTTATCAACAGCTCCAAGGATCTTTTCAAAGGTTCTCGGTGCCCTTCTCTCTGTAATCAGAGAACAGGGTATTGCGGTATTTCCTTATTTGTACGATATCTTGGTACTTGCTCAATCTTTACATTCTGCAGAATTTCATACGAATCAACTTGTGTTGTTTCTTCAAAGACATGGTTGGAGGATCATTTTACCAAAGAGTTCTTTGATTCCTCAGACAAAGGTAACCTTTTTGGGCTTTCAAATAGATTCAGTGTCGATGACTTTGTCTCTAACAGAAAAGAGACGTCTGAAGTTGGTTTCAGCTTGTCGAAACCTTCAGTCTCAATCATTCCCTTCGGTAGCTTTGTGCATGGAAATTCTAGGTCTCATGACTGCTGCATCGGAAACGATCCCCTTTGCTCGTTTTCACATGAGACCTCTTCAGCTTTGTATGCTGAACCAGTGGTGCAGGGATTATACAAAGATATCACAAATAATATCCTTAAATCCCAATGTTCGATCTTCTCTGACTTGGTGGTTGAATCACCATTGTCTAATTCAAGGGGCCTCTTTCGTTCGTCCAACCTGGACTGTAATCTCAACAGATGCGAGTCTTTCAGGTTGGAGAGCTGTATGGGGATCTCTGACAGCGCAGGGGGTTTGGGAATCTCAGGAGGCGAGATTGCCAATCAACATTTTGGAACTCCGTGCGATTTTCAGAGCTCTTCAGTTCTGGCCTCTTCTGAAGAGAGAATCGTTTATTTGTTTTCAGAGAGACAATGTCACAACCGTGGCGTATGTCAATCATCAAGGGGAGACTCACAGTCCTAAAGCTATGACAGAAGTATCTCGGATACTTTGTATGGGCGGAATCCAGCTCCTGTCTAATTTCTGCGGTTCACATCCCAGGTGTAGATAATTGGGAAGCGGATTATCTCAGTCGCCAGACGTTACATCCGGGCGAATGGTCTCTTCACCCAGAGGTATTTCTTCAGATTGTTCAAATCTGGGGACTTCCAGAAATAGATCTGATGGCATCTCATCTAAACAAGAAACTTCCCAGGTATCTGTCAATTGACTTTTTTTCCCTGTGGGCTGTTAGGCTCGGGGGGCTGAAAATGCTACAATTTATTGCGTCATTTTTGGCACAGACTTTTTTGGCGCAAAAATTTGTCATTTCCGGCGCCCTAATTGACGCCGGAAGTTTGTTCGTGGTTGCGTCATTTTTTGACGTATATGTGTTCAGACTTTTTTTGTGCCAAAAATGTGGGCGTCGTTTTTTTCAGCGTCACAGGATTTGGCATCATACTTGCCGCCAAAAAAATATGGGCGTTTTACTTGGCGCCAATAATGTGGGCGTCATTTTTGGCGCCAAAAAATGTGGACGTCATTCTTGTCTCCACCTTTTTTTCACATTATTTCAGTTTCATTTTTCATTGCTTCTGGCTTGTTCATTTGGCATTTTTTCCCATTCCTGAAACTGTCATTTAAGGAATTTGATAATTTTGCTTTATATGTTGTTTTTTCTATTACATATTGCAAGATGTCTCTACCTGACCCTGGATCAGAATCTACTTCTGGAAAGACGCTGCCTGATGCTGGTTCTACAAAAGTTAAGTGCATCTGTTGTAAACTTTTGGTAACTGTTCCTCCGGCTGTAGTTTGTGATAACTGTCATGATAAACTTTCTAATGCAGATTGTGTTTCCATTAGTAATAATCCATTACCTGTTGTTGTTCCTTCAACATCTAATGTTCAGGATGTCCCTGTTAATGTAAAAGAATTTGTTTCTAAATCTATTAGGAAGGCTCTGTCTGTTATTCCTCCTTCCAGTAAACGTAAAAGGTCTTTTAAAACTTCTCATATTTCAGATGAATTTTTAAGTGACCGCCATCATTCTGACTTATCTGTTTCTGATGAGGATCTATCTGGTTCAGAAGATTCTGCCTCAGATATTGACACTGATAATCTTCATATTTATTTAAGATGAAGTTTATTCGTTCTTTACTTAAAGAAGTGTTAATTGCATTAGATATGGAGGAGTCTAGTCCTCTTGATACTAAATCTACTAAGTGTTTAAATTCGGTTTTCAAACCTCATGTAATAATTCCAGAAGTTTTTCCAGTTCCTGATGCTATTTCAGAAGTAATTTCTAGGGAATGGAATAGTCTGGGTACTTCATTTACTCCTTCTCAAAGGTTTAAGTAATTGTACCCTGTGCCATCTGATAGATTAGAGTTTTGGGACAAAATCCCTAAAGTTGATGGGGCTATCTCTACTCTTGCTAAACGTACTACTATTCCTATGGCAGATAGTACTTCCTTTAAGGATCCTTTAGATAGGAAGCTTGAATCCTTTCTAAGGAGAGCTTATTTATGTTCAGGTAATCTTCTTAGACCTGCTATTTCTTTGGCTGATGTTGCTGCAGCTTCCAGGCTTTAGCGCAACAAGTGTCAGACCATAATGCTTATAGCTTTGTTAAACTTCTTCAACATGTTAATAACTTTATTTGTGATGCCATTTTTGATATCATTAGAATTGATGTCAGGTATATGTCTTTAGCTATTTTAGCTAGAAGAGCTTTATGGCTTAAATCTTGGAATGCAGATATGACTTCTAAGTCAACTTTGCTTTCTCTTTCTTTCCAAGGTAATAAATTATTTGGTTCACAGTTGGATTCTATTATTTCAACTGTTACTGGGGGGAAAGGAACCTTTTTGCCTCAGGACAAAAAATCTAAAGGTAAATACAGGGCTGCTAATCGTTTTCGTTCCTTTCGTCAGAATAAGGAACAGAAGCCTGACCCTTCCCCTAAAGGAACGGTGTCCAGTCTGGAATAAATCCAAGCCCTTTAGAAAGTCAAAACCAGCTCCCAAATCCGCATGAAGGTGCAGCCCTCATTCCAGCACAGCTGGTAAGGGCAGGTTACGATTTTTCAAAGATATTTGGATCAATTCGATTCACAGTCTTTGGATTCAGAACATTGTTTCTCAAGGGTAGAGAATCGGTTTCAAGGTAAGGCCACCTGTGAGAAGATGTTTTCTCTCTCGCATTCCAGTAAACCCAGTGAAAGCTCAGGCATTTCTGAAATGTGTTTCAGATCTAGAGTTGGCTGGGGTAATTGTGCCAGTTCCAGTTCTGGAACGGGGTCTGGGGTTTTACTCAAATCTATTCATTGTACCAAAGAAGGAGAATTCCTTCAGACCAGTTCTGGATCTAAAAATATTGAATCGTTATGTAAGGATACCAACATTCAAAATGGTGACTATAAGGACTATTCTGCCTTTTGTTCAGCAAGGGCATTATATGTCCACAATAGATTTACAGGATGCATATCTTCATATTCCAATTCATCCAGATCACTATCCGTTTCGGAGATTCTCTTTTCTAGACAAGCATTACCAGTTTGTTGCCCTTCCGTTTGGCTTATCAACAGCTCCAAGGATCTTTTCAAAGGTTCTCGGTGCCCTTCTCTCTGTAATCAGAGAACAGGGTATTGCGGTATTTCCTTATTTGTACGATATCTTGGTACTTGCTCAATCTTTACATTCTGCAGACTTTCATACGAATCAACTTGTGTTGTTTCTTCAAAGACATGGTTGGAGGATCATTTTACCAAAGAGTTCTTTGATTCCTCAGACAAAGGTAACCTTTTTGGGCTTTCAAATAGATTCAGTGTCGATGACTTTGTCTCTAACAGAAAAGAGACGTCTGAAGTTGGTTTCAGCTTGTCGAAACCTTCAGTCTCAATCATTCCCTTCGGTAGCTTTGTGCATGGAAATTCTAGGTCTCATGACTGCTGCATCGGACACGATCCCCTTTGCTCGTTTTCACATGAGACCTCTTCAGCTTTGTATGCTGAACCAGTGGTGCAGGGATTATACAAAGATATCACAAATAATATCCTTAAATCCCAATGTTCGATCTTCTCTGACTTGGTGGTTGAATCACCATTGTCTAATTCAAGGGGCCTCTTTCGTTCGTCCAACCTGGACTGTAATCTCAACAGATGCGAGTCTTTCAGGTTGGAGAGCTGTATGGGGATCTCTGACAGCGCAGGGGGTTTGGGAATCTCAGGAGGCGAGATTGCCAATCAACATTTTGGAACTCCGTGCGATTTTCAGAGCTCTTCAGTTCTGGCCTCTTCTGAAGAGAGAATCGTTTATTTGTTTTCAGAGAGACAATGTCACAACCGTGGCGTATGTCAATCATCAAGGGGAGACTCACAGTCCTAAAGCTATGACAGAAGTATCTCGGATACTTTGTATGGGCGGAATCCAGCTCCTGTCTAATTTCTGCGGTTCACATCCCAGGTGTAGATAATTGGGAAGCGGATTATCTCAGTCGCCAGACGTTACATCCGGGCGAATGGTCTCTTCACCCAGAGGTATTTCTTCAGATTGTTCAAATCTGGGGACTTCCAGAAATAGATCTGATGGCATCTCATCTAAACAAGAAACTTCCCAGGTATCTGTCAATTGACTTTTTTTCCCTGTGGGCTGTTAGGCTCGGGGGGCTGAAAATGCTACAATTTATTGCGTCATTTTTGGCACAGACTTTTTTGGCGCAAAAATTTGTCATTTCCGGCGCCCTAATTGACGCCGGAAGTTTGTTCGTGGTTGCGTCATTTTTTGACGTATATGTGTTCAGACTTTTTTTGTGCCAAAAATGTGGGCGTCGTTTTTTTCAGCGTCACAGGATTTGGCATCATACTTGCCGCCAAAAAAATATGGGCGTTTTACTTGGCGCCAATAATGTGGGCGTCATTTTTGGCGCCAAAAAATGTGGACGTCATTCTTGTCTCCACCTTTTTTTCACATTATTTCAGTTTCATTTTTCATTGCTTCTGGCTTGTTCATTTGGCATTTTTTCCCATTCCTGAAACTGTCATTTAAGGAATTTGATAATTTTGCTTTATATGTTGTTTTTTCTATTACATATTGCAAGATGTCTCTACCTGACCCTGGATCAGAATCTACTTCTGGAAAGACGCTGCCTGATGCTGGTTCTACAAAAGTTAAGTGCATCTGTTGTAAACTTTTGGTAACTGTTCCTCCGGCTGTAGTTTGTGATAACTGTCATGATAAACTTTCTAATGCAGATTGTGTTTCCATTAGTAATAATCCATTACCTGTTGTTGTTCCTTCAACATCTAATGTTCAGGATGTCCCTGTTAATGTAAAAGAATTTGTTTCTAAATCTATTAGGAAGGCTCTGTCTGTTATTCCTCCTTCCAGTAAACGTAAAAGGTCTTTTAAAACTTCTCATATTTCAGATGAATTTTTAAGTGACCGCCATCATTCTGACTTATCTGTTTCTGATGAGGATCTATCTGGTTCAGAAGATTCTGCCTCAGATATTGACACTGATAATCTTCATATTTATTTAAGATGAAGTTTATTCGTTCTTTACTTAAAGAAGTGTTAATTGCATTAGATATGGAGGAGTCTAGTCCTCTTGATACTAAATCTACTAAGTGTTTAAATTCGGTTTTCAAACCTCATGTAATAATTCCAGAAGTTTTTCCAGTTCCTGATGCTATTTCAGAAGTAATTTCTAGGGAATGGAATAGTCTGGGTACTTCATTTACTCCTTCTCAAAGGTTTAAGTAATTGTACCCTGTGCCATCTGATAGATTAGAGTTTTGGGACAAAATCCCTAAAGTTGATGGGGCTATCTCTACTCTTGCTAAACGTACTACTATTCCTATGGCAGATAGTACTTCCTTTAAGGATCCTTTAGATAGGAAGCTTGAATCCTTTCTAAGGAGAGCTTATTTATGTTCAGGTAATCTTCTTAGACCTGCTATTTCTTTGGCTGATGTTGCTGCAGCTTCCAGGCTTTAGCGCAACAAGTGTCAGACCATAATGCTTATAGCTTTGTTAAACTTCTTCAACATGTTAATAACTTTATTTGTGATGCCATTTTTGATATCATTAGAATTGATGTCAGGTATATGTCTTTAGCTATTTTAGCTAGAAGAGCTTTATGGCTTAAATCTTGGAATGCAGATATGACTTCTAAGTCAACTTTGCTTTCTCTTTCTTTCCAAGGTAATAAATTATTTGGTTCACAGTTGGATTCTATTATTTCAACTGTTACTGGGGGGAAAGGAACCTTTTTGCCTCAGGACAAAAAATCTAAAGGTAAATACAGGGCTGCTAATCGTTTTCGTTCCTTTCGTCAGAATAAGGAACAGAAGCCTGACCCTTCCCCTAAAGGAACGGTGTCCAGTCTGGAATAAATCCAAGCCCTTTAGAAAGTCAAAACCAGCTCCCAAATCCGCATGAAGGTGCAGCCCTCATTCCAGCACAGCTGGTAAGGGCAGGTTACGATTTTTCAAAGATATTTGGATCAATTCGATTCACAGTCTTTGGATTCAGAACATTGTTTCTCAAGGGTAGAGAATCGGTTTCAAGGTAAGGCCACCTGTGAGAAGATGTTTTCTCTCTCGCATTCCAGTAAACCCAGTGAAAGCTCAGGCATTTCTGAAATGTGTTTCAGATCTAGAGTTGGCTGGGGTAATTGTGCCAGTTCCAGTTCTGGAACGGGGTCTGGGGTTTTACTCAAATCTATTCATTGTACCAAAGAAGGAGAATTCCTTCAGACCAGTTCTGGATCTAAAAATATTGAATCGTTATGTAAGGATACCAACATTCAAAATGGTGACTATAAGGACTATTCTGCCTTTTGTTCAGCAAGGGCATTATATGTCCACAATAGATTTACAGGATGCATATCTTCATATTCCAATTCATCCAGATCACTATCCGTTTCGGAGATTCTCTTTTCTAGACAAGCATTACCAGTTTGTTGCCCTTCCGTTTGGCTTATCAACAGCTCCAAGGATCTTTTCAAAGGTTCTCGGTGCCCTTCTCTCTGTAATCAGAGAACAGGGTATTGTGGTATTTCCTTATTTGTACGATATCTTGGTACTTGCTCAATCTTTACATTCTGCAGACTTTCATACGAATCAACTTGTGTTGTTTCTTCAAAGACATGGTTGGAGGATCATTTTACCAAAGAGTTCTTTGATTCCTCAGACAAAGGTAACCTTTTTGGGCTTTCAAATAGATTCAGTGTCGATGACTTTGTCTCTAACAGAAAAGAGACGTCTGAAGTTGGTTTCAGCTTGTCGAAACCTTCAGTCTCAATCATTCCCTTCGGTAGCTTTGTGCATGGAAATTCTAGGTCTCATGACTGCTGCATCGGACACGATCCCCTTTGCTCGTTTTCACATGAGACCTCTTCAGCTTTGTATGCTGAACCAGTGGTGCAGGGATTATACAAAGATATCACAAATAATATCCTTAAATCCCAATGTTCGATCTTCTCTGACTTGGTGGTTGAATCACCATTGTCTAATTCAAGGGGCCTCTTTCGTTCGTCCAACCTGGACTGTAATCTCAACAGATGCGAGTCTTTCAGGTTGGAGAGCTGTATGGGGATCTCTGACAGCGCAGGGGGTTTGGGAATCTCAGGAGGCGAGATTGCCAATCAACATTTTGGAACTCCGTGCGATTTTCAGAGCTCTTCAGTTCTGGCCTCTTCTGAAGAGAGAATCGTTTATTTGTTTTCAGACAGACAATGTCACAACCGTGGCGTATGTCAATCATCAAGGGGAGACTCACAGTCCTAAAGCTATGACAGAAGTATCTCGGATACTTGTATGGGCGGAATCCAGCTCCTGTCTAATTTCTGCGGTTCACATCCCAGGTGTAGATAATTGGGAAGCGGATTATCTCAGTCGCCAGACGTTACATCCGGGCGAATGGTCTCTTCACCCAGAGGTATTTCTTCAGATTGTTCAAATCTGGGGACTTCCAGAAATAGATCTGATGGCATCTCATCTAAACAAGAAACTTCCCAGGTATCTGTCAATTGACTTTTTTTCCCTGTGGGCTGTTAGGCTCGGGGGGGCTGAAAATGCTACAATTTATTGCGTCATTTTTGGCACAGACTTTTTTGGCGCAAAAATTTGTCATTTCCGGCGCCCTAATTGACGCCGGAAGTTTGTTCGTGGTTGCGTCATTTTTTGACGTATATGTGTTCAGACTTTTTTTGTGCCAAAAATGTGGGCGTCGTTTTTTTCAGCGTCACAGGATTTGGCGTCATACTTGCCGCCAAAAAAATATGGGCGTTTTACTTGGCGCCAATAATGTGGGCGTCATTTTTGGCGCCAAAAAATGTGGACGTCATTCTTGTCTCCACCTTTTTTTCACATTATTTCAGTTTCATTTTTCATTGCTTCTGGCTTGTTCATTTGGCATTTTTTCCCATTCCTGAAACTGTCATTTAAGGAATTTGATAATTTTGCTTTATATGTTGTTTTTTCTATTACATATTGCAAGATGTCTCTACCTGACCCTGGATCAGAATCTACTTCTGGAAAGACGCTGCCTGATGCTGGTTCTACAAAAGTTAAGTGCATCTGTTGTAAACTTTTGGTAACTGTTCCTCCGGCTGTAGTTTGTGATAACTGTCATGATAAACTTTCTAATGCAGATTGTGTTTCCATTAGTAATAATCCATTACCTGTTGTTGTTTCTTCAACATCTAATGTTCAGGATGTCCCTGTTAATGTAAAAGAATTTGTTTCTAAATCTATTAGGAAGGCTCTGTCTGTTATTCCTCCTTCCAGTAAACGTAAAAGGTCTTTTAAAACTTCTCATATTTCAGATGAATTTTTAAGTGACCGCCATCATTCTGACTTATCTGTTTCTGATGAGGATCTATCTGGTTCAGAAGATTCTGCCTCAGATATTGACACTGATAATCTTCATATTTATTTAAGATGAAGTTTATTCGTTCTTTACTTAAAGAAGTGTTAATTGCATTAGATATGGAGGAGTCTAGTCCTCTTGATACTAAATCTACTAAGTGTTTAAATTCGGTTTTCAAACCTCATGTAATAATTCCAGAAGTTTTTCCAGTTCCTGATGCTATTTCAGAAGTAATTTCTAGGGAATGGAATAGTCTGGGTACTTCATTTACTCCTTCTCAAAGGTTTAAGTAATTGTACCCTGTGCCATCTGATAGATTAGAGTTTTGGGACAAAATCCCTAAAGTTGATGGGGCTATCTCTACTCTTGCTAAACGTACTACTATTCCTATGGCAGATAGTACTTCCTTTAAGGATCCTTTAGATAGGAAGCTTGAATCCTTTCTAAGGAGAGCTTATTTATGTTCAGGTAATCTTCTTAGACCTGCTATTTCTTTGGCTGATGTTGCTGCAGCTTCCAGGCTTTAGCGCAACAAGTGTCAGACCATAATGCTTATAGCTTTGTTAAACTTCTTCAACATGTTAATAACTTTATTTGTGATGCCATTTTTGATATCATTAGAATTGATGTCAGGTATATGTCTTTAGCTATTTTAGCTAGAAGAGCTTTATGGCTTAAATCTTGGAATGCAGATATGACTTCTAAGTCAACTTTGCTTTCTCTTTCTTTCCAAGGTAATAAATTATTTGGTTCACAGTTGGATTCTATTATTTCAACTGTTACTGGGGGGAAAGGAACCTTTTTGCCTCAGGACAAAAAATCTAAAGGTAAATACAGGGCTGCTAATCGTTTTCGTTCCTTTCGTCAGAATAAGGAACAGAAGCCTGACCCTTCCCCTAAAGGAACGGTGTCCAGTCTGGAATAAATCCAAGCCCTTTAGAAAGTCAAAACCAGCTCCCAAATCCGCATGAAGGTGCAGCCCTCATTCCAGCACAGCTGGTAGGGGGCAGGTTACGATTTTTCAAAGATATTTGGATCAATTCGATTCACAGTCTTTGGATTCAGAACATTGTTTCTCAAGGGTAGAGAATAGGTTTCAAGGTAAGGCCACCTGTGAGAAGATTTTTTCTCTCTCGCATTCCAGTAAACCCAGTGAAAGCTCAGGCATTTCTGAAATGTGTTTCAGATCTAGAGTTGGCTGGGGTAATTGTGCCAGTTCCAGTTCTGGAACGGGGTCTGGGGTTTTACTCAAATCTATTCATTGTACCAAAGAAGGAGAATTCCTTCAGACCAGTTCTGGATCTAAAAATATTGAATTGTTATGTAAGGATACCAACATTCAAAATGGTGACTATAAGGACTATTCTGCCTTTTGTTCAGCAAGGGCATTATATGTCCACAATAGATTTACAGGATGCATATCTTCATATTCCAATTCATCCAGATCACTATCCGTTTCGGAGATTCTCTTTTCTAGACAAGCATTACCAGTTTGTTGCCCTTCCGTTTGGCTTATCAACAGCTCCAAGGATCTTTTCAAAGGTTCTCGGTGCCCTTCTCTCTGTAATCAGAGAACAGGGTATTGCGGTATTTCCTTATTTGTACGATATCTTGGTACTTGCTCAATCTTTACATTCTGCAGAATTTCATACGAATCAACTTGTGTTGTTTCTTCAAAGACATGGTTGGAGGATCATTTTACCAAAGAGTTCTTTGATTCCTCAGACAAAGGTAACCTTTTTGGGCTTTCAAATAGATTCAGTGTCGATGACTTTGTCTCTAACAGAAAAGAGACGTCTGAAGTTGGTTTCAGCTTGTCGAAACCTTCAGTCTCAATCATTCCCTTCGGTAGCTTTGTGCATGGAAATTCTAGGTCTCATGACTGCTGCATCGGACACGATCCCCTTTGCTCGTTTTCACATGAGACCTCTTCAGCTTTGTATGCTGAACCAGTGGTGCAGGGATTATACAAAGATATCACAAATAATATCCTTAAATCCCAATGTTCGATCTTCTCTGACTTGGTGGTTGAATCACCATTGTCTAATTCAAGGGGCCTCTTTCGTTCGTCCAACCTGGACTGTAATCTCAACAGATGCGAGTCTTTCAGGTTGGAGAGCTGTATGGGGATCTCTGACAGCGCAGGGGGTTTGGGAATCTCAGGAGGCGAGATTGCCAATCAACATTTTGGAACTCCGTGCGATTTTCAGAGCTCTTCAGTTCTGGCCTCTTCTGAAGAGAGAATCGTTTATTTGTTTTCAGACAGACAATGTCACAACCGTGGCGTATGTCAATCATCAAGGGGAGACTCACAGTCCTAAAGCTATGACAGAAGTATCTCGGATACTTGTATGGGCGGAATCCAGCTCCTGTCTAATTTCTGCGGTTCACATCCCAGGTGTAGATAATTGGGAAGCGGATTATCTCAGTCGCCAGACGTTACATCCGGGCGAATGGTCTCTTCACCCAGAGGTATTTCTTCAGATTGTTCAAATCTGGGGACTTCCAGAAATAGATCTGATGGCATCTCATCTAAACAAGAAACTTCCCAGGTATCTGTCAATTGACTTTTTTTCCCTGTGGGCTGTTAGGCTCGGGGGGGGCTGAAAATGCTACAATTTATTGCGTCATTTTTGGCACAGACTTTTTTGGCGCAAAAATTTGTCATTTCCGGCGCCCTAATTGACGCCGGAAGTTTGTTCGTGGTTGCGTCATTTTTTGACGTATATGTGTTCAGACTTTTTTTGTGCCAAAAATGTGGGCGTCGTTTTTTTCAGCGTCACAGGATTTGGCATCATACTTGCCGCCAAAAAAATATGGGCGTTTTACTTGGCGCCAATAATGTGGGCGTCATTTTTGGCGCCAAAAAATGTGGACGTCATTCTTGTCTCCACCTTTTTTTCACATTATTTCAGTTTCATTTTTCATTGCTTCTGGCTTGTTCATTTGGCATTTTTTCCCATTCCTGAAACTGTCATTTAAGGAATTTGATAATTTTGCTTTATATGTTGTTTTTTCTATTACATATTGCAAGATGTCTCTACCTGACCCTGGATCAGAATCTACTTCTGGAAAGACGCTGCCTGATGCTGGTTCTACAAAAGTTAAGTGCATCTGTTGTAAACTTTTGGTAACTGTTCCTCCGGCTGTAGTTTGTGATAACTGTCATGATAAACTTTCTAATGCAGATTGTGTTTCCATTAGTAATAATCCATTACCTGTTGTTGTTCCTTCAACATCTAATGTTCAGGATGTCCCTGTTAATGTAAAAGAATTTGTTTCTAAATCTATTAGGAAGGCTCTGTCTGTTATTCCTCCTTCCAGTAAACGTAAAAGGTCTTTTAAAACTTCTCATATTTCAGATGAATTTTTAAGTGACCGCCATCATTCTGACTTATCTGTTTCTGATGAGGATCTATCTGGTTCAGAAGATTCTGCCTCAGATATTGACACTGATAATCTTCATATTTATTTAAGATGAAGTTTATTCGTTCTTTACTTAAAGAAGTGTTAATTGCATTAGATATGGAGGAGTCTAGTCCTCTTGATACTAAATCTACTAAGTGTTTAAATTCGGTTTTCAAACCTCATGTAATAATTCCAGAAGTTTTTCCAGTTCCTGATGCTATTTCAGAAGTAATTTCTAGGGAATGGAATAGTCTGGGTACTTCATTTACTCCTTCTCAAAGGTTTAAGTAATTGTACCCTGTGCCATCTGATAGATTAGAGTTTTGGGACAAAATCCCTAAAGTTGATGGGGCTATCTCTACTCTTGCTAAACGTACTACTATTCCTATGGCAGATAGTACTTCCTTTAAGGATCCTTTAGATAGGAAGCTTGAATCCTTTCTAAGGAGAGCTTATTTATGTTCAGGTAATCTTCTTAGACCTGCTATTTCTTTGGCTGATGTTGCTGCAGCTTCCAGGCTTTAGCGCAACAAGTGTCAGACCATAATGCTTATAGCTTTGTTAAACTTCTTCAACATGTTAATAACTTTATTTGTGATGCCATTTTTGATATCATTAGAATTGATGTCAGGTATATGTCTTTAGCTATTTTAGCTAGAAGACCTTTATGGCTTAAATCTTGGAATGCAGATATGACTTCTAAGTCAACTTTGCTTTCTCTTTCTTTCCAAGGTAATAAATTATTTGGTTCACAGTTGGATTCTATTATTTCAACTGTTACTGGGGGGAAAGGAACCTTTTTGCCTCAGGACAAAAAATCTAAAGGTAAATACAGGGCTGCTAATCGTTTTCGTTCCTTTCGTCAGAATAAGGAACAGAAGCCTGACCCTTCCCCTAAAGGAACGGTGTCCAGTCTGGAATAAATCCAAGCCCTTTAGAAAGTCAAAACCAGCTCCCAAATCCGCATGAAGGTGCAGCCCTCATTCCAGCACAGCTGGTAGGGGGCAGGTTACGATTTTTCAAAGATATTTGGATCAATTCGATTCACAGTCTTTGGATTCAGAACATTGTTTCTCAAGGGTAGAGAATAGGTTTCAAGGTAAGGCCACCTGTGAGAAGATTTTTTTCTCTCTCGCATTCCAGTAAACCCAGTGAAAGCTCAGGCATTTCTGAAATGTGTTTCAGATCTAGAGTTGGCTGGGGTAATTGTGCCAGTTCCAGTTCTGGAACGGGGTCTGGGGTTTTACTCAAATCTATTCATTGTACCAAAGAAGGAGAATTCCTTCAGACCAGTTCTGGATCTAAAAATATTGAATCGTTATGTAAGGATACCAACATTCAAAATGGTGACTATAAGGACTATTCTGCCTTTTGTTCTGCAAGGGCATTATATGTCCACAATAGATTTACAGGATGCATATCTTCATATTCCAATTCATCCAGATCACTATCCGTTTCGGAGATTCTCTTTTCTAGACAAGCATTACCTTCCGTTTGGCTTATCAACAGCTCCAAGGATCTTTTCAAAGGTTCTCGGTGCCCTTCTCTCTGTAATCAGAGAACAGGGTATTGCGGTATTTCCTTATTTGTACGATATCTTGGTACTTGCTCAATCTTTACATTCTGCAGAATTTCATACGAATCAACTTGTGTTGTTTCTTCAAAGACATGGTTGGAGGATCATTTTACCAAAGAGTTCTTTGATTCCTCAGACAAAGGTAACCTTTTTGGGCTTTCAAATAGATTCAGTGTCGATGACTTTGTCTCTAACAGAAAAGAGACGTCTGAAGTTGGTTTCAGCTTGTCGAAACCTTCAGTCTCAATCATTCCCTTCGGTAGCTTTGTGCATGGAAATTCTAGGTCTCATGACTGCTGCATCGGACACGATCCCCTTTGCTCGTTTTCACATGAGACCTCTTCAGCTTTGTATGCTGAACCAGTGGTGCAGGGATTATACAAAGATATCACAAATAATATCCTTAAATCCCAATGTTCGATCTTCTCTGACTTGGTGGTTGAATCACCATTGTCTAATTCAAGGGGCCTCTTTTGTTCGTCCAACCTGGACTGTAATCTCAACAGATGCGAGTCTTTCAGGTTGGAGAGCTGTATGGGGATCTCTGACAGCGCAGGGGGTTTGGGAATCTCAGGAGGCGAGATTGCCAATCAACATTTTGGAACTCCGTGCGATTTTCAGAGCTCTTCAGTTCTGGCCTCTTCTGAAGAGAGAATCGTTTATTTGTTTTCAGACAGACAATGTCACAACCGTGGCGTATGTCAATCATCAAGGGGAGACTCACAGTCCTAAAGCTATGACAGAAGTATCTCGGATACTTGTATGGGCGGAATCCAGCTCCTGTCTAATTTCTGCGGTTCACATCCCAGGTGTAGATAATTGGGAAGCGGATTATCTCAGTCGCCAGACGTTACATCCGGGCGAATGGTCTCTTCACCCAGAGGTATTTCTTCAGATTGTTCAAATCTGGGGACTTCCAGAAATAGATCTGATGGCATCTCATCTAAACAAGAAACTTCCCAGGTATCTGTCCAGATCTTGGGATCCTCAGGCGGAAGCAGTGGACGCGTTGTCGCTTCCTTGGAATTATCATCCTGCCTATATCTTTCCGTCTCTAGTTCTTCTTCCAAAAGTGATTTCCAAAATTCTAATGGAACGTTCGTTTGTACTGCTGGTGGCTCCAGCATGGCCTCACAGGTTTTGGTATGCGGATCTCATTCGGATGGCCAGTTGCCAACCTTGGACACTTCCATTAAGACCAGACCTTCTATCTCAAGGCCCATTTTTCCATCAGGATCTCAAATCATTAAATTTGGAGGTATGGAAATTGAACGCTTGATTCTTAGTCATAGAGGTTTCTCTGACTCAGTAATTAATACTATGTTACAGGCTCGTAAATCTGTGTCTAGGAAGATTTATTATCAAGTATGGAAGACTTACATTTCTTGGTGTTCTTCTCATAAATTCTCCTGGCATTCTTTTAGAATTCCTAGAATTTTACAGTTTCTTCAGGATGGTTTGGATAAAGGTTTGTCTGCAAGTTCTTTGAAAGGACAAATCTCTGCTCTTTCTGTTCTTTTTCACAGAAAGATTGCTAATCTTCCTGATATTCATTGTTTTGTACAGGCTTTGGTTCATATCAAACCTGTCATTAAGTCAATCTCTCCTCCTTGGAGTCTTAATTTGGTTCTGAGGGCTTTACAGGCTCCTCCGTTTGAACCTATGCATTCTCTGGATATTAAATTACTTTCTTGGAAAGTTTTGTTCCTTTTGGCCATCTCTTCTGCTAGAAGAGTTTCTGAGTTATCTGCTCTTTCTTGTGAATCTCCTTTTCTGATTTTTCATCAGGATAAGGCGGTGTTGCGGACTTCATTTCGATTTTTACCTAAGGTTGTGAATTCTAACAACATTAGTAGAGAAATTGTTGTCCCTTCATTGTGTCCTAATCCTAAGAAATTTCTGGAGAGATCTTTACATTCTTTGGATGTAGTAAGAGCTTTGAAATATTATGTTGAAGCTACTAAAGATTTCAGAAAGACTTCTAGTCTATTTGTTATCTTTTCTGGTTCTAGGAAAGGTCAGAAAGCTTCTGCCATTTCTTTGGCGTCTTGGTTAAAGTCTTTGATTCATCATGCTTATGTGGAGTCGGGTAAGCCCCCGCCTCAAAGGATTACGGCTCATTCTACTAGGTCAGTTTCTACTTCCTGGGCTTTTAGGAATGAAGCTTCTGTTGATCAGATTTGCAAAGCAGCAACTTGGTCTTCTTTGCATACTTTTACTAAATTCTACCATTTTGATGTTTTCTCTTCTTCTGAAGCAGTTTTTGGTAGAAAAGTACTTCAGGCAGCTGTTTCAGTTTGATTCTTCTGCTTATAATTTCAGTTTTTTTCATTATAAGATTAAAACTTTTGATTTGGGTTGTGGATTATTTTTTCAGCGGAATTGGCTGTCTTTATTTTATCCCTCCCTCTCTAGTGACTCTTGTGTGGAAGTTCCACATCTTGGGTATCTGCTATCCCATACGTCACTAGCTCATGGACTCTTGCTAATTACATGAAAGAAAACATAATTTATGTAAGAACTTACCTGATAAATTCATTTCTTTCATACAGTGAGTGCAGAATTATTAGGCAAATGAGTATTTTGACCACATCATCCTCTTTATGCATGTTGTCTTACTCCAAGCTGTATAGGCTCGAAAGCCTACTACCAATTAAGCATATTAGGTGATGTGCATCTCTGTAATGATAAGGGGTGTGGTCTAATGACATCAACACCCTATATCAGGTGTGCATAATTATTAGGCAACTTCCTTTCCTTTGGCAAAATGGGTCAAAAGAAGGACTTGACAGGCTCAGAAAAGTAAAAAATAGTGAGATATCTTGCAGAGGGATGCAGCACTCTTAAAATTGCAAAGCTTCTGAAGCGTGATCATCGAACAATCAAGCGTTTCATTCAAAATAGTCAACAGGGTCGCAAGAAGCGTGTGGAAAAACCAAGGCGCAAAATAACTGCCCATGAACTGAGAAAAGTCAAGCGTGCAGCTGCCAAGATGCCACTTGCCACCAGTTTGGCCATATTTCAGAGCTGCAACATCACTGGAGTGCCCAAAAGCACAAGGTGTGCAATACTCAGAGACATGGCCAAGGTAAGAAAGGCTGAAAGACGACCACCACTGAACAAGACACACAAGCTGAAACGTCAAGACTGGGCCAAGAAATATCTCAAGACTGATTTTTCTAAGGTTTTATGGACTGATGAAATGAGAGTGAGTCTTGATGGGCCAGATGGATGGGCCCGTGGCTGGATTTGTAAAGGGCAGAGAGCTCCAGTCCGACTCAGACGCCAGCAAGGTGGAGGTGGAGTACTGGTTTGGGCTGGTATCATCAAAGATGAGCTTGTGGGGCCTTTTCGGGTTGAGGATGGAGTCAAGCTGAACTCCCAGTCCTACTGCCAGTATCTGGAAGACACCTTCTTCAAGCAGTGGTACAGGAAGAAGTCTGCATCCTTCAAGAAAAACATGATTTTCATGCAGGACAATGCTCCATCACACGCATCCAAGTACTCCACAGCGTGGCTGGCAAGAAAGGGTATAAAAGAAGAAAATCTAATGACATGGCCTCCTTGTTCACCTGATCTAAACCCCATTGAGAACCTGTGGTCCATCATCAAATGTGAGATTTACAAGGAGGGAAAACAGTACACCTCTCTGAACAGTGTATGGGAGGCTGTGGTTGCAACTGCACGCAATGTTGATGGTGAACAGATCAAAACACTGACAGAATCCATGGATGGCAGGCTTTTGAGTGTCCTTGCAAAGAAAGGTGGCTATATTGGTCACTGATTTGTTTTTGTTTTGTTTTTGAATGTCAGAAATGTATATTTGTGAATGTTGAGATGTTATATTGGTTTCACTGGTAAAAATAAATCATTGAAATGGGTATATATTTGCTTTTTGTTAAGTTGCCTAATAATTATGCACAGTAATAGTCACCTGCACACACAGATATCCCCCTAAAATAGCTATAACTAAAAACAAACTAAAAACTACTTCCAAAACTATTCAGCTTTGATATTAATGAGTTTTTTGGGTTCATTGAGAACATGGTTGTTTTTCAATAATAAAATTAATCCTCAAAAATACAACTTGCCTAATAATTCTGCACTCCCTGTATTAGCAAGAGTCCATGAGGCCCACCCTTTTTTGGTGGTTATGATTTTTTTGTATAAAGCACAATTATTCCAATTCCTTATTTTTTATGCTTTCGCTCCTTTCTTATCACCCCACTTCTTGGCTCTTCGTTAAACTGAATTGTGGGTGTGGTGAGGGATGTATTTATAGGCATTTTGAGGTTTGGGAAACTTTGCCCCTCCTGGTAGGAATGTATATCCCATACGTCACTAGCTCATGGACTCTTGCCAATATGAAAGAAATGAATTTATCAGGTAAGTTCTTACATAAATTATGTTTTTCCCCATATCGCGCAGCCCTATGCTATACCTACCGGTCATCATTGGTGTGATTGCATTTACAATATTGGACTATCATTAACATTATTGTAATTTAACGTATTCTTACAATATTTAAGTAACTAGCATATATTGTATTGTTTTGTTTCTGTTCACTTTTGATTTTAATTTCATTATCATTTGCATGTGTATTTACATTTGCACATTCTTTACATCGATTTTTTCTTTTCTTTATCCCCACTTAATATAATAGTTTTAAGTTGAGGAACTACTTTTCAGTTCTTGGGCCCCTCTTGTAGTGCTATCTCAACCTCCACCCCCTCCATACTTTTTTGGGGGGGTTTTCTCTCCCTTTCTCCTCCTAGTGGGGTGAATTCTTTTGAGGGAAAACTCCTTCTCTGATATTCTAGTGGCTGTCTAAGGGGACCATTTACTTGTAATAGAAGTGATCATAACAGCGCAGACTTCTGTGTAGTTTAACCTCCCCCCTTAGGGGTGTGTTTGGCATTCTACCCCCCCCCTTGTATCTTTTTCATATCCCTGTGTGATTCTGAAAGGTTTGCCTGCAGCTGTATGTGATCATTTCTATTTTTCTTGGATAAACACCATTGAATAGTAACTACACATATACTTAATTTTTAAATATTAAGAATAATTGACTAAAATTATTGATAATATGCCAGAACTAGAATATGGTGCCTACATTGACTCTGCATCCAAACAGAGGAATCTATCTATAAACAAAGAAGACATTACTCTAGAAACTAATTTGAATATGACTAATCCGAAAAAATTGTTTGAGAAACTAGAGAAGCTAAGTAAAAACAACTTTTGAATTGGTATGATAGCAATAACTTAGAGAGATACTTGAAATAATGTATCATTCCACAAGGTTTCAAATTAGAGAAGAATCCGATTTTTGAGGAAACAGAAATTGAGCTCCTCTCGGAGAAGGGAATTGCCCTGGAGGACTGCTCAATGACCCTCATAAAGATTCTCATTAAATATAGAACTAAGAAGGTTAATAGCTTCACAGAAAAAACAAGTGACATCAGACAGAAACGTAATACCTACAAAGGAGATATCTATTACAAAGAATTAGATATAGAAAATATAAATAAAATAAAAAGATTTGAAAGTCAAGTGGATAACAAAAAGAAAGAGAAATTCATGAGGGGTTATGAACTTATGAAACTTAACAAAGCAGAAAATAATATAGTATCACAACAATTAGGCCTAATAACAGGAGAGGAGGAAAAATCAGAAGGGCCATATAATCCACTAACAAACAACTTAAAGGATTACCTTTTTGAAGAAATTTACTCACCTAACTTTTACTCAATTTAAGCCAACCACTACTTTCTTCCCTACACAATCCAAGGGATATCATATCCCAGTATTCTCTCAACTCATTCAGGATGATGTGAATAAACTCCGTCACGAACAAGTTAAAAAATGATAATTTAACCAGGAAAGAGAAAGTAATTTTGAAACAACTAAAAGACAATACACACATTGTCATTAGGGTGACTGATAAGGGGGGCAGCATTGTTGTCCAAGATAGAATCTCTTATATTAAGGAAGCAGAAGGACTAATACTAGACGAAAAAACATATAGAAAAAAATAAGGATGATCCAACCCCATGTTTCAATATATAGGACGTATTACACGTCCATATAAGAAGAGACTCCTAAAACATATTAGAAATATTGAGGGAGGAGAAAAAACCCCATAGTGTACCAGCCCATTATAGAAAGTACCACAATAGAGACCCAAAATGTCTAAAAGGAACCATTTTGGAGAATATAAAAAAGGCCCTTGAAGGGGTTAATAGAGAACTACATTTAAGGAGAAGAGAGACCTTTTGGATTCACCAATTTGGAACAAAGAATCCGAAGGGTTTCAACAAGGACATCGACTTAGCAGCCTTTCTCGGATAACCGGGACCAATTCTGTTTACTATTTCTGTCACTTAGTCATATGTCCTTTCATTATGAGAGGATGTATTCCAGTGGTTAACATTCTCAACCCGTTATTCCACTAACCTTAATGATTGTAAAGACATTACATTGTAAAAAAAATTCAGTCAGGCCTGTAGATTTGTGTACTTTCTTTGTTATTATTTCTATTATCATTATTATTTTTGTTATCTTTTATATTTTATATTTTAGAGTTATATTACCTAATTCCAGTGGCGGCTGGTGACTTTTAAAGATGGTGGGGCGCTAGCTCCACCCATTTGAACCACTCCACTTGTTTGAATATATGTATTATATATATATATATATATATATATGTTAGAAAAAAGGAGGGGCACCTGCGCTAAAAACTTTAACACTTTGTGAGAAATTGCTGTTTTGCAACAATAGTAGTAGTAGTGATATATATGCGTGCTGCCACTGATACAGTGTACCCGTGTCACTGTTAAGAATGTGGATAGGAAAGAGGAAATCAAGAGGGCGCACAGCTTGGCACTAGAATAGATATTAGCTATATGTAGAGTAAGTTTGTTACTTTCTAAACAGTAATGTTATCGTAGTGGAATACAGGAAGAGGGCATAAAAAATAATATATAATAATAATGTCCTTAGTTTGTTATTGTAAAAAAGTTCAGTATTATACTTTAGAATATTCGACACTTCTTTGTCTGAGGTAAGTGATTTTGTGCTTACCAGAGGTAACCTCAATCATATGAGGTAAGTTGTAGACTTGTTTGGGTTAGAGATGTTTCTTTGGCTCTTGTCCGGTCGATTTGGCTTTGTTCTTTACTGAAAGAATCTTTCTTTTGGTGGAACCCTTAGGATCTTTGTTTCCAGGGGACTCCTAGCAGCGGTAAGTTGTTTTGAATGAAAATCCTGGACTCTCTGGTATCGTTTGTTGAAAGGCAATGGAATATCCTGGACTCTCTTTATCCTCTTGGTGATGAGAATCTGGGTTGTCTCAGGTGTTCATATCGGTTGAGATGGAATGAGAAAAGAAAACAAGAATATAGTGTAATAACGTTTTAAAAAAGAGCTCTTTTTATTAGAACTAAGTAAATGTGCTTACATCAAATGCCCTCAATCAGAGTATGAGGTAAGTAATAGACATGGAATAAGTATTTCGATCTCCTGGTCAGTTCTCTGGTTGGCTGTAGTGCAAAGTTTGCCCAATGCAGTATGTGAATCTTTAATGCAGTTCAGCCTGCTAGTGTGAGACTGATAGCTGACCGCTTTGTGTGGTTCTTTTACACAGCTCAATCTGCTGGCTGTATTATGTGGTCAGTAAAACCAATGTATTTTAATGCTATTAGGCTAAAACGCCTAAGTAGTCAGTTGGTGGATTCAAAATGTTCGTATGTGATACCTGCCGATCTGAGGTATGATACACAGCGGGATATGCTCACAGAGGCATATGAGAAATAGTGAGTACAATAGCTCAAAAGTTCTGTTACCCATTTGTTTAAGTATGATGCCGTGCCGCAATGTAGCAAAAGGATGTCCGCCCACCTTTAGATAATCCTTACGCGTTTCGAAGTGATCAGTCACTTCTTCATCAGAGGTAAAAAGTGGAATGGACAGAAGTTGGCATCGTTAGAATTTAAAGGTCTGCGGTGGGCGTGTTTTTTCCTAATTGTCCAATTGCGGCTAAGTTGTAATGACATCAGACATTATTATTATATATTATTTTTTATGCCCTCTTCCTGTATTCCACTACGATAACATCACTGTTTAGAAAGTAACAAACCTACTCTACATATAGCTAATATCTATTCTAGTGCCAAGCTGTGCACCCTCTTGATTTCCTCTTTCCTATCCACATTCTTAACAGTGACACGGGTACACTGTATCAGTGGCAGCACGCATATATATCACTACTACTACTATTGTTGGGAAACAGCAATTTCTCACAAAGTGTTAAAGTTTTTAGCGCAGGTGCCCCTCCTTTTTTCTAACATACTTTATATCACCTACATAGGTGCTATACCCCAACCAGCAGCTCAAACACAACACTTTCATACCTAAACTACACATAAAGTATAAATAGTACTACTATTAACAATAATATGGAGATTACAAATTTTGAATTTGGTAATTACTTTGATCCCAAAACCAAGGTCAAAAAACTTTCAATCAATCTAGACGAAGACAGTAAAAACGTAATTGAACACAACATGGACCCTAGAGAAGTCTTTGACAAAATAGAAAAACTTAGCAAAAAACAACTTACCCACTGGCATGACAGTGTTAACTTGGAAAGATACATAAAATATAAAGTAGTACCAAAAGGTCTGAAACTCTATAAATCTGCTGTTTTTGAACCAGAAGATATAGAGTACCTCACAGAGTGGGACACCGCTCTGGAGGAAGCATCTTACGTTCTAATGAATATAGCTATCAGATACAGAAACCACAAAGTGGACAAACTGACATTAGAAATACAAGATATGAAAAAACTTTTAGAATCACACAAGGGAGACATAACTTTCAAAGAACTAGATGAAAGAAATAAAGAGAGAATACAAAAATTTGAACATACCATTGAAGTTAAAAAAAAGAAAAAATTTCTCAGAGACTACTTAGAAATGCAAGAGATCACTGATGAAAACAAATTTGACTTAGAAACAGATAAAGATATGGAGGTATGGGAAAACACCAACACCCCAGAACAATCCACTTCAAAGGGTACATTCACCTTTCCAAATTCTACCAAAACAAAAACAAATGACACTCATCACTTGAGAGTCAACCACAATGAAAAAAATATCACCAACACATCAAAGAAAAACACTAGAGAACAACATACAAGAAATACATCCTCCAACTCAGAAAACACACGGAGAAGATACTCCAATCAGAACTACAATAAAAGCACACATTGGCAACACAATTATCAGAATCCACGAGTCCCTAAAAATAAATTCCATCAAAAAAAGGTCTCATGGCAAAATAACGGGACAAACCAATACAATATGACAGATTTTAGATACGACCAAACACCATATACAGGGAACAAAAACATGAGAAATAATCCCTCATATTACGAATACAATAAAAATACTGCAGTAAAATGTGAATGTCAGAATTATCATAAAAAACAACATGTTAATTCCCAAAAAGGATCACATAGCTATAATTATAAACAAAACAGAAACCAAGAACAAAAACACAATCAACAAAACACAAATAGAAAAACTATGATCAAGAAAGGAACAACACAAACAAATGGACACCATCATTTTTTAGAAAGGGAATGGGTAGGAAACCACCCCCCAGATACTACACCAAATTCTACAGGGACAGCACCACCCAGAGAGTACCAAAGAGAAGATCAAAACATAAATCTAAGACCTCAGTGGTCAATGGGAAACCCAAAGAAAAGAAAAGGTGTAGAAAAGGAGGAAGGGGAGGAAGATTGGTGGGAAACAGAAGAAGAACAGGAAGAACCCAGAACCCCAAAAAGGGGCAAACAGGAGAGCCACTTCTAAAAATATTCCATCTGTCGTCCCATTCCTTCACAGAAAATGAATTAGGTATTCTGTCAAAAGGACTAAATTTTGCGCCTACAAAAGGGCCCAATCCTTTCAATTTATACATTGACTTCAACAAATTTATAAGAAAACTCACATTATGTAGACATTTCGAGAAACTCAATGCTAAAGATAACATTGACTTTCTAAAAAACATCTCAGACACAGATCTGGATTTACTAAATACGCTGGAGGAATTATACAATAGTAATGTAACTCAAACACAAATTCAAACTAAAAAACACTCCAATCTCAAACCCTCCTCTATATTCTTTCCGACACAATCCAAAGGTAATGCCATCCCTACCTTTAGTGAGTTAGTACAAAAGGATCTACAATCACTTTGTGAAAACTATTCAATCAAAAAAGATAATCTAAAGAAACATGAATAAGCAGCTTTAGAATCAATCAAAGACATGAAAGACATAGTTCTGAGGGAAGCAGATAAGGGAGGAGGACTGGTCATACAAAATAGAACTGACTACCTCACAGAGGCCAACAGATTGCTAAATGACCCTGAGACATATAAAAAACTATCAGGGGATCTGAATACCATATTTCAAAAACAGTATAATTCGATGATAGACACAGCAAATCATTTGAACTTACTGAACAAAAATGAACACAAATACTTAACACATGCATTTCCAAATAAAGCCATTTTTTACCACTTACCAAAAATCCACAAAGACCAGGCTAATCCCCCGGGACGGCCAATAGTCTCAGGGATAGACTCCCTGACGGCCAGAATTTCTGAATACGCAGACTTTTACCTAAAACCACTAGTACCACATCTTAAATCTTACCTAAGAGATTCTACAGACACTATAGCTAAAATTACAGAAATCAAATGGAAAGACACATACCAATGGATGACACTGGATGTGTCTTCCCTATACACCAGTATACCTCATGAAAAGGGGATTGCTGCAATGACACAAATTCTAAACGATACAGATCTATCAAATGAACACCAAAATTTCATTATTGAATGTATCAGATTTGTTTTAGAAAATAATTATTTCGAATTCAATAACTCTTAATCCTTACAAATCAGCGGAACCGCTATGGGTACAACCATGGCACCTAGCTATGCCAACCTATATATGGGGATGTGGGAAGATACCTATATTCACCAAAATAACCCCTTCCAACAAAACATTATCTGGTGGGGCAGATATATCGATGATATCCTACTAATATGGGAAGGAGATACCCCCACCACCACCAATTTTTTACAACATATTAACAATAATGCTTTTAACTTACAATTCACTTCAAAAATAGAACAAAACTCAATAGAGTTTCTTGATCTAATATTGTTCAATGAAAATACAAATATTTACACAAAACTTTATAGAAAAAGCACCGACTGCAATGGGTACCTAAGAGCAGATAGTGGACATTACAAACCATGGATCCACAACATCCCCTACGGGCAATTTCAGCGCCTAAAAAGAAATTGCACAAAAGACAGCGATTTCAAACAAGAAGCTGAACTACTCAGGGAAAAACTGATACAGAAAAATTACCCTAAAAAACTAATTGACAACTCCCTTAAGAAAGTGCAAAGACTAGATAGAACACAACTTCTGACTGCAAAAAAAGATATAGAGAAACCAAACAAAAGTACCAAAAAAATAGGTATGGTTACAACTTTCAATGAAGCAGCCCCAGAAATTAGAAAAATACTAGAGCAAGACAAATTCCTGAAAAACAGCATAGGCTCTGCACCAAAGATTACATTTAGAAAGAACAGATGCCTAAAACAACTATTGGCACCCAGCAGACTCAAAGACACCACCAAGAAAACAAATTGGTTATCCACAAACACAAAAGGTTTTTTTAAGTGCAACAGGGCCAATTGCAAGAGCTGTGAACATGCTTATGAAAGCAAAAAAGCAACAAAAATAATTCAATCAAAAACTTTTCCTTCAAAAAAATGTGAAATAAATACCCTCACTAACTGTAAAAGCACCTATGTAGTATATCTACTGGAGTGCACTTGCAATATACAATACATTAGGCGTACCAAACGCCCATATAAGAAAAGACTGCTTGAACATCTGAAAAACATAGAGGCAGGCTATAAGGGCCATAGTGTTTCGAGACATTTCAAAAAAATTCACAATAAAGATCCAAAAACACTCAGAGGCACAATTTTAGAACAAATTCAAATACCACGTAGAGGAGGAGACAGGTTCCTTAAGCTTCGCCAGAGAGAAACCTTCTGGATTCACTATATGGGCACAATGAGCCCTATGGGATTAAATGAAGATATAGATCTGGCAGCATTTTTATAGAAATCTTTTAAAAATCAGCCACAATAATCAGCAATTTATGTTTAGCCATAGAAAAAGACAATTAATAGGTATCAAACGTACATTAACACTACCAGTAAACTGAAAATCTAAGGCTAATACACTTTATACCTCCTATACCTCCACCTTTGTCTAAAATTCGTTACCAATAAACTTCAAAGAAATTAATACAGAATAAAATTGTTTAATTCCAACACTTGGCCATAAACATTAAATCACGTTATTATTATGTATTATTTTCTAGTTAACGTTCTCCTAATCAACATCTAAGCAAAAGAAAAGATCTTATTACTTTCTAGGGCTTTAAGCATACGCTCAAGTAGCAATACTAAGATTGACTGGAAAATAGGAGAGACTTTAGGACCTAGCAGACACTGACTACAATTCCCATAAGTCTACTAAGCATGGTCACTATGACAACCGACACGCTGACACGTCTGATGTCATTACAACTTAGCCGCAATTGGACAATTAGGAAAAAACACGCCCACCTCAGACCTTTAAATTCTAACGATGCCGACTTCTGTCCATTCCACTTTTTACCTCTGATGAAGAAGTGACTGATCACTTCGAAACGCGTAAGGATTATCTAAAGGTGGGCGGACATCCTTTTGCTACATTGCGGCACGGCATCATACTTAAACAAACGGGTAACAGAACTTTTGAGCTATTGTACCCACTATTTCTCATATGCCTCTGTGAGCATATCCCGCTGTGTATCATACCTCAGATCGGCAGGTATCACATACGCACATTTTGAATCCACCAACTGACTACTTAGGCGTTTTAGCCTAATAGCATTAAAATACATTGATTTTACTGACCACATAATACAGCCAGCAGATTGAGCTGTGTAAAAGAACCACACAAAGCGGTCAGCTATCAGTCTCACACTAGCAGGCTGAACTGCATTAAAGATTCACATACTGCATTGGGCAAACTTTGCACTACAGCCAACCAGAGAACTGACCAGGAGATCTAAATACTTATTCCATGTCTATTACTTACCTCATACTCTGATTGAGGGCATTTGATGTAAGCACATTTACTTAGTTCTAATAAAAAGAGCTCTTTTTTTAAACGTTATTACACTATATTCTTGTTTTCTTTTCTCATTCCATCTCAACCGATATGAACACCTGAGACAACCCAGATTCTCATCACCAAGAGGATAAAGAGAGTCCAGGATTTTCCATTGCCTTTCAACAAACGATACCACAGAGTCCAGGATTTTCATTCAAAACAACTTACCGCTGCTAGGAGTCCCCTGGAAACAAAGATCCTAAGGGTTCCACCAAAAGAAAGATTCCTTCAGTAAAGAACAAAGCCAAATCGACCGGACAAGAGCCAAAGAAACATCTCAAACCCAAACAAGTCTACAACTTACCTCATATGATTGAGGTTACCTCTGGTAAGCACAAAATCACTTACCTCAGACAAAGAAGTGTCGAATATTCTAAAGTATAATACTGAACTTTTTTACAATAACAAACTAAGGACATTATTATTATATATTATTTTTTATGCCCTCTTCCTGTATTCCACTACGATAACATCACTGTTTAGAAAGTAACAAACTTACTCTACATATAGCTAATATCTATTCTAGTGCCAAGCTGTGCGCCCTCTTGATTTCCTCTTTCCTATCCACACATATATATATATATATATATATATATATATATATATATATATATATATATATATATAATCTCAAGAACATCCAATGAAGAATATAGAGAGGGTAAGGGCATCAGTCAACACCTCATGAAATTATTTAGCATTTTATTAAACTCACTTATAGCAAAAACTGTATACATTACGGTCCCTTTAACAAACACAACACCCCTTTATCCTGCTACTAGTCATCCCAAAGATTATGATTAGTTATTATTAATGAAAGAAAGCACTGAGGTTTGAGTGTTTGGAGCCTAGCAGAGTAATGTGAGTGAAGGATCTGAGTAATTTGGGGGTAGGGTTTGTGCTGTCGACACAAATAGACATTTAAACATGACTTCTTTACCTATTTGTTTACAACATTTACAGGTATATTAATAGGGACAAAATAATGTGTAACCTGGTCCTGTGAGTCTTTCTATCACACTAACTGCTCTTACTTTACTTATACTGATGAGTACCCTTTCCATCTAAGCCAGGATAGCAGTATTTTCTGCACAAAGTACAGAGTAGTATTAACCTCTCTCTCATGCATCCACACTCGGCTCCAAACCACTCCCCCTGCCTCTAATGGAGATGTGACAGGCTATCTCTCCTCAGTCTGTTGTCTTAAGGTGGATTTCTGAAATAGACGCTATCCTCTCTCCACTGTTCTCATGCACCAGACCTCGGCTTCAAACCACACCCCCTCCCTCTCTGTGAGTCACAACCTATTTCTAATACTTAAGGTGGACTCATGAAATGGATCAAAATGGTGTGATTTCATAGATTATAAATACATTACTTTTCTCCCAGACTGTTCCCTTGATCCCACAGTCGGCGAGTGACAGGATTTCATAGCTCTGGTGTTAGGATTTATTATTTTTCTACTTGAAGCTCTTGTACTAACATTCAGTGTTAGCAACTTTAAGCTGAAGCATATCCTTATTGAAAAAACAGAAATACAAATGTTTAGTTCAGCTGATGGGGCCTAGTTATCAAGCCGTCAACCTCAAATACGCTAGAATTCCGCAGCGTATTTGTGGCGAGGCTGATTCGCCTTAGTTATCAAAGGCTAGAGACCGGCAAAAGTAGAATTTTGTGACGTAAGCTTCGATTCCCCGGACTCAGTCCGACACAGATCGATTCTTACATCACTCCAGATGTTCCGCACACAAGTGCGGCACAATCTGACTACTTTTGCTAGTTATCAAAAAACTAGCAGGTACACTCGCCACTTTTCTGGCCCAGCGTACCTGGTTTTCAATCCGCCACCCTGGAGGCGGCGGATCCCATAGGAATCAATGGGAGTCTGACCATAGCGAAAGTTCATGTTCGCTGCTGCCAGACATCCCATTGATTCCTATGGGAAACGTCTGCACCTAACACCCTAACATGTACCCCGAGTCTAAACACCCCTAATCTGACCCCCCCTACACCGCCGCAACTAAATAAAGTTATTACCCCCTAAACCACCGCTCCCGTAGCCCACCGCAAGCTACTCTATACATATTAACCCCTAAACCGCCGCTCCCGGAGCCCACCGCAACTATTATATATGTATTAACCCCTAAACCGACGCTCCCTGACCCTGCCGCAACCTATGTTAAATTTATTAACCCCTAATCTGCCCCCCCCTACACCGTCGCCACCTATAATACATTTATTAACCCCTATCCTGCCCCCCACTACACCGCAGCCACTGTAATAAATTTATTAACCCCTAAACCTAAGTCTAACACTAACCCTAAATATTAATTAAATAAATCTAAATAATATTTCTATAATGAACTAAATTAATCCTATTTAAAACTAAATACTTACCTTTAAAATAAACCCTAATATAGCTACAAAATAAATAATAATTATATTGTAGCTATCTTAGGATTTATTTTTATTTTACAGGCATCTTTCAATTTATTTTAACTAGGTACAATAGCTATTAAATAGTTATTAACTATTTAATAGCTTACCTAGCTAAAATAAAGAGAAATGTACCTGTAAAATAAAAACTAACCTAAATTACAATTACACCTAACACTACACTATACTTTAATAAATTATTCCTATTTAAAACTAAATACTTACCTGTAAAATAAACCCTAAGATAGCTACAATGTAATTAATAATTACACTGTAGCTATTTTAGGATTTATATTTATTTTACAGGTAACTTTGTATTTATTTTAGCTAGTTAGAATAGTTATTAAATAGTTATTAACTATTTAATAACTACCTAGCTAAAAGAAATACAAAATTACCTGTAAAATAAATCCTAACCTAAGTTACAATTAAACCTAGCACTACACTATCATTAAATAAATTAAATAAATTAACTAAAAATAACTACAATTAAATACAATTACATAAACTAACTAAAGTACAAAAAAAAAAGCTAAGTTACAAAAAATAAAAAAAAATAGGTTACAAACATTTTAAAAATATTACACCATTTTTAAGCTACTTACATCTAATCTAAGCCCCCTAATAAAATAACAAAGCCCCCCAAAATAAAACAATGCCCTACCCTATTCTAAATTAAAAAAAAATCAAAGCTCTTTTACCCTACCAGCCCTTAAAAGGGCCTTTTGTGGGGGCATGCCCCAAAGAATTCAGCTCTTTTGCCTGTAAAAGAAAAATACAACCCCCCCAACATTAAAACCCACCACCCACATACCACTAATCTAACCCAAACCCCCCTTAAAATAACCTAACACTAATCCCCTGAAGATCATCCTACCTTGAGTCGTCTTCACTCAGCCGAGCAGCGATGGAACCAAAGAGGAGACCCGGAGCGGCAGAAGTTATCCTCCAAGCGGCGCTGAAGAAATCTTCCATCCGATGAAGTGATCCTCCAAGCGGCGCTGAAGAATTCTTCCATCCGGGCAATGTCATCTTCCAAGCGGCGCTGAAGAAGCCTTCTATCCGGGCGATGTCATCTTCCAAGCGGGGTCTTCAATCTTCATCCCGCCGACGCGGAACATCCTTCTTTACCGACGGACTACCGACGAATGCAGACTCCTTTAAGGGACGTCATCCAAGATGGCGTCCCTTCAATTCCGATTGGCTGATAGGATTCCATCAGCCAATCGGAATTAAGGTAGGAAAAATCTGATTGGCTGATGGAATCAGCCAATCAGATTCAAGTTCAATCCGATTGGCTGATCCAATCAGCCAATCAGATTGAGCTCGCATTCTATTGGCTGTTCCGATCAGCCAATAGAATGCGCGGCTTTTTGACAGCTTTTTTGATAACTTAGGCGAATTTTTGCAGGTCTGCGGCGGCGATGTGAGGCGAGCTTAGGCAGGCGCATTGGGCCGGCGAAGGCAGGAAAAGTAGACACGTTGATAACTAGGCCCCGATGGCTCAATTGGTCAATGACACCGGAGAATGGAATCTCATATACATTTGCTGTTTTACAAACGTTATGTCAGACTCATCATTTACCAAATTACCAGCTGCTTATATTGCAACGGCAACACACTCCTGCAGTAGATCACAGCTGCTGCTATTTGAAAAGACCACAAGTGATGTGACCCACAGAGCAGGTGCTCGGCAGTGCTTGAAAAGTGGCAAAATCCAGCTCCTCTGACACAGGGCCAGGTTGTGCAACAGAGGTGTTAGATTATATCAGCACAGCCTGGCCGTGTGAGCTCTAAAAGATGTTAGAACGGATTTCAGCTGTCCGGACAGTCAGGCATCTACAAAAAAGGCAGCACAGTGGTAATGCACTTCCCAGCTCTCCAGCAATGCATTTCAATCTCTGCTTTTGCACACACCATTTCTGGCACTGCTGTAAAACAATTAAAAGTGTGTGAGCAGGAGCACTGAGAATGCAGCGCAGGAGAACTGGGAAGCACTCTGGAATTGCAGGGGTCTTTGGTGCAAAAAAAAATAATATAACGAACATAAGGGATCCATCAGTGAATGTAGAGTCCTGTACTTACCGATCTCCCCTGTGTTGTCCTTGCCCACGTGGAGGAGGTGTCAAGAACCTGCCTATCCTGTGTGCAGGTTACTAAGTGAATAGGAATTTGCAGTCTCTTCTGCCTCAATTCACAATTGCGTGCACTTTTTCTCTGCCTTTTAAACATGGGTGACATCCTCTGGTGTAAACCCACCCCCATGCAGTATCAGCCAATGGGAGTTCATGGCTACTTTTTTGTTTCTGGACGTCTATGCTTAGACGTCCATATCGAAATAAAATGGGTGAACTAATTAACATATCAAGGGGACACACTGCACATTGCAAAAATGCCCCACCTTTAGCTATTAATGCTATTATTTTTTTGTATTTTTATATTAAAATGGCAAGATTTTTTTTAACCCTCCCTCTCAAAAAACCCCAACTATGCCACCAACTTTGCAATGTAATTTTTTAATATATATAAACTTTTTATTATTTTTTTTTATAAACTTTTTATTTTATTTTCCCCCCAAAAAAATATTGGGGTGGAAATATTGGGGGCACATTTTGAGGGAAGGGACTGCCCCAATTGAGGAGCCTCCACTGCCTAATTCATAACACTTTGGTTTTCTAAAAAAATTTTTTTGCTTTATTAGTGTTAATGCACAATATGTATATTACTATGTGTGTGTTCTTTTCTGGTATATCTGGCTACCATGAAAACCACTTGAACCATTATTCTATTTGTAAAGTGAAAAATTGATTCCTTTGCTGTATACGGTTGCTATGACACCCGTTTGATCCTTCTCGTTCACTGTAAGTGGATACACATATGCAAATAACTTTAAACCGTCACGTTATCAAAATACGTTACCACGTGACTCGGCCCTAACCAATCATTAGAAGAGGGGTGTGTATATGGGCGTGCCGCCGTCCGGTTTTTAAGAGTTCATATCGGATGGTTAAGATTCAGTACTCAGAACCCTCTGAAGAAGAAGGATACTTACACCTTCGAAACGCGTAAGGGATATACTTTGGGACTTTGACATCATAAACACTCTAATTTCATTATAGAGTGTCTTTTAAGCTGTAAACTTTTAGTGACTTTTTCGATCACAATTAACTTTCCTTGGGGGAATCATTTCTCTCCTGACTGGTGCTCAGTTCACCTAGAAGCACCCTTTATAAGCCGTTGTGTACAGATGTATTTTATGTGTTTTATGCATACCTCATATGTTTGAGGGTTTTTTAATGTAAGTGGCCAATTGTCGTTTTCACTTACCCCTGTTTTCAATAAAACTGTATTATGCTATGTGCTCTTTTTATGTTTTTCATTCTGCATAAACCACTGGACTCACAGAGGGATTCTTAACAAGTTACTTCCTGACTCCATACACCATACTCCAAGGGGAGAAGAACGAATATATCTTCTTTGCAGTCGACATCATAAGACATTACCGGAGGTCTCTCACCATTAGATGCGGCAACTTATCTCATGAGATTGAGGTATTTTCTAGTAGGTGCTATACTTACCAGTCATCATTGGTGTGACTGCATTTACAATATTGGACTATCATTAACATTATTGTAATTTAACGTATGCTTACAATATTTAAGTAACTGGCATATATTGTATTGTTTTGTTTATGTTCGCTTTTCATTTTAATTTCATTATCATTTGCTACTTTTCAGTTCTTGGGCCCCTCTTGTAGAGCTATCTCAACCTCCACCTCCTATATATATATATATATATATATATATATATATATATATATATATATATACACATAGAATCTCACAAAAGTGAGTACACTCCTCACATTTTTGTAAATATTTTATTATATTTTTCATTTGACAACACTTAAGAAATAACACTTTGCTATAATGTAAAGTAGTGAGTGTACAGCCTGTATGACAGTGTAAATTTGCTGTCCCCTCAAAATAACTCAACACACAGCCATTAATGTCTAAACTGTTGGCAACAAAAGTGAGTACACCCCTAAGTTGAAATGTCCAAATTGGGCCCAAAGTGTCAATATTTTGTGTGGCCACCATTATTTTCCAGCACTACCTTAACCTTCTTGGGCATGGAGTTCACCAGAGCTTCACAGGTTGCCACTGGAGTCCTCTTCCACTCCTCCATGGCGACATTACAGAGCTGGTGGATGTTAGAGACCTTGCGCTCCCCACCTTCCATTTGAGGATGGCCCACATATGCTCAATAGGGTTTAGGTCTAGAGACATGCTTGGCCAGTCCATCACCTTTACCCTCAGCTTCTTTAGCAAGGCAGTGGTCTTCTTGGAGGTGTGTTTGGGGTTGTTATCATGTTGGAATACTGCCCTGCTGCCCAGTTTCTGAAGAGGGGGATCATTCTCTGCTTCGTTATGTCACAGTACATGTTGGAATTCATGGTTCCCTCAATGAACAGTAGCTCCCCAGTGCTGGCAGAACTCATGCAGACCCAGACCATGACGCTCCCACCACCATGCTTGACTGTAGGCAAGACACACTTGTCTTTGTACTCCTCGCCTGGCTGCCGGCACACACGCTTGTCACCATCTGAACCAAATAAGTTTATCTTGGTCTCCTCGGACCACAGAACATGTTTCCAGTTATCCATGTCCTTAGTCTGCTTGTCTTCAGCAAACTGTTTGCGGGCTTTCTTGTGCATCATCTTTAGAAGAGGCTTCCTTCTGGGACGACAGCCAAGAAGACCAATTTGATGCAGTGTGTGGCATATGGTCTGAACACTGACAGGCTGACCCCCACCCCTTTAACCTCTGCAGCAATGCTGGCAGCACTCATACATCTATTTCCCAAAGATAACCTCTGGATATGATGCTGAGCACGTGCACTAAACCTATTTAGTCGACCATGACGAAGCCTGTTCTGAGTGGAACCTGTCCTGTGAAACCGCTGTATGGTCTTGCCCACCGTGCTGCAGCTCAGTTTCAGGGTCTTGGCAATCTTCTTATAGCCTAGGCCATCTTCAGAGAGTTCTTTGTCATGAGGTTCCATGTTGAAATTCCAGTGACCAGTATGAGAGAGTGTGAGAGCGATAACACCAAATTTAACACACCTGCTCCCCATTCACACCTGAGACCTTGTAACACTAACGAGTCACATGACACCGGGGAGGGAAAATGGCTAATTGGGGTGTACTCACTTTTGTTGCCAATGGTTTAGACATTAATGGCTGTGTGTTGAGTTATTTTGAAGGGACAGCAAATTTACACCGTTATACAGGCTGTACACTCACTACTTTACATTGTAGCAAAGTGTCATTTATTCAGTGTTGTCACATGAAAAGATATAATAAAATATTTACAAAAATGTGAGGGGTGTACTCACTTTTGTGAGATACTATATATATATATATATATATATATATATATATATATATATATATATATATATATATGAGTGATATTGCAAACACATACCTCATGGTGAGGTGAACTCAAACTGTAAGTTTCCAAATTACACTTGTGGGTTTATACAGAGTCTCAGGGGCCCATTTATAATATGGAGCTTGAGGGCCCGTGTTTCTGGTGAGCCTGCAGGCTCACCAGAAACACCAGTTATGAAGCAGCGGTCTAAATACCACTGCTCCATAACCTGTAAGCCTGCTCTGAGCAGGTGGACAGACATCGCCGCAATTCAACCCGATCGAGTACGATCAAGTTGATTGACACCACCTGCAGGAGGCCGATTGGCCGCAAATCTGCAGGCGGCGGTGTTGCACCAGCAGTTCACAAGAGCTGCTGGTGCAATACTGAATACGGAGAGCGTATTGCTCTCCGCATTGTTTAATAGGGGCCTCAGTGTCAGACCACACAGACAGCATATTTTGTATCAATATCTCTGACTTAACAAATAAAATACAAAACTGTACAAACACATCTTTGTTTCCAAGGGGTTAAACTTATTTTGACTGGTGCTTGAGAACTGTGTAAATCAAATTATAACTATGAATGATGTTCTGAGGACAGTTTTTGAATATTGGACCTTTACACTGTGAGCTCTTATTGCAATGAATGCAAACTAACAATACCCTGATGAGGCACAGACACTCAAAAGTTTGGTGAATGAGTGACCCATCAGTAGAGGGAGCAAGTCAGGTCACAGGTGAGCTACCTGGCCTAAAAACATGGCACGCCTCAGCCTAGTGCCACTTACCAACCTTCTATATCTTTCTCCAACCCGGATTCTTCTTGATCAGTCTTACTTCTGCTCGGAGGCTGAGCTTGCAAGTGCACCACATGACACGGCACATGTGACGTCCTCCTAGGCCGACCTACATCAGTCAGCTGCTTTTTAAGAAAAGGGCCGCTGCCTGCTTCCCCGCTCTGACTGACTTGGACACATCACGGCCATGGCCTGTGGAAACCGCACCACCGCTGTGTGCCTGTCTCAGTCTCTAACAGTGCAAAACACTTGTTTTGGAGCAGAGACACAGCAGTTTTGGGGTGGTTTGTATTTGAGACTCACTGGCCCATATGATACTGTTGCTTGTGATGGAAGGCAGGCCCCCCACTGTGATGGATATCCCAGACAATGCCCGGTTGTGACCGTGGAAGGTCCGCGACTGCCACTGCATGTGTGTCACAATCTTTCAGCCTACCATTCTGATCCTTTGTCTGGTTTCCTACCAGAAATATTACCGGACAGAAAAGTAAAATACCACACTGTCCAGTCTAATACTGGACACCTGGCAACCCTACGCATATTACAAGTTGAAATGAAAATGCTTTCACTCGCAAACATTTTATTTTCAACTTGTAATACGCGTGTTAACCCGCCATGTTAAAAATGTACTTCAAGCAGTGTTTGAGCACAAATAAAAAAGCGCTAAATAGCGTGCTACTTGTTATCTAACCCTTTATTTTTAAATTTAAGGGACAGTCTACACCAGAATTTGTATTGTTTTAAAAGGTAGATACTCCCTTTATTATCCATTCCCCAGTTTTGCATAACCAACACAGTTATATTAATATACTTTTAACCTCTGTGATTATCTTGTATCTAAGGCTCTGCAAACTGCCCCTTTATTTCAATTCTTTTGACAGACTTGCAGTTTAGCCAATCAGTTTCTGCTCCCAGATAACTTCACATGCACAAGCACAGTGTTATCTATACGAAACACATGAACTAACACCCTCTATTGGTGAAAAACTGTTAAAATGCATTCTGAAAAGAGGTGGCCTTCAAGGTCTAAGAAATTAGCATATGAACCTCCTAGGTTAAGCTTTTAACTAAGAATACCAAGAGAACAAAGCAAAATTGGTGATAAAAGTAAATTGGAAAAATTGTTTAAAATTACATGCCCTATCTGAATTAAGAAAGTTTATTTTGGCCTAGACTGTCCCTTTAATTTCAATCTGTCTAAAAGTTTTCAGCAAAGTTTTACATACAACATAATCCAACAGGTTGTAGTGACATTTAGGTGATGGGGTTGCCTAGGTAACTGCAACTTAGATACAAGGGGGCCGATTTATCAAGAGCCGAATGACCCCTGATGCCCCTGTTTCTGCGTGAGCCTTTAGGAAACAGCAGTTATGAAGCAGCGGTCTTAGGACCACTGCACCTTAACTAGTGTGCCACCTCTGAGGCTACGAGCATCAATCTGCCCGATCCTATACGATTTGAACATCCAATAGAATTTCAGAAGCTGTCATACTATTGGCTGTTTTGAACATCCAATAGGATTTTAGTAGCTCTCATCCTATTGGCTGATTTGAATTTCCAAAATCAAATCAGCCAATAGGAATGCATAGGACGCCATTTTGAATCACGTACCTTGCATTGAAGATTCAGTATACAGCGGCGACCATATGAAGAGGATGCTCTATGCCGGATGTCTTCAGGATGGACCTGCTGGGTGTCACTAGGATGAAGATAGAAGATGCCGCCTGGATGAAGATAGAAGAGGCCGCCTGGATGAACACTTTTTGCCACCTGGATGAGCTCTTTCTGCTGTGGAAAAATTAAATTTAAAAGTACACACAGTGTCCACAGTATGAGCTCTATATATGCATAAGTAAGAGGTTTAGGGATACAGTCCAGGGTAGACCTGACAGTTAAGGCAATTGTTGTCCCATGATGACCAACAGCCCATTCACTTATTGGTGTATATATATCTCTCTCAATCGAGGTGGGAAACGGGTTCTTAGCCAGTTACCAAATCCTTTACTTAGGAATCCTGAGCGTACTCCCCTTACTTAGCCCCACCGGCTCTTACCTGGGTTCGGATCGTGTCCTGCGTGCTCCAGAACTATGGTATGGCACCCGACTTCCACCTCTGCATCAACAGACTCTTGCAGATACTTTTATTCGGCTACAGCCACAGCTGTTGGTTCCCGGATGCTTGTCTCAATTACCGCATAGAAGTATCCCTTGCTGATCTGCTACGCATCGCATCAGCCCTCCTTGACATCAAGGTCTGCCAGTTATGATCCACACACTCCGAGCTCCTCCCCACTCGAGGGATAGTTATCCAGGAAAATAAAAATCCTTTTAGCTGGTAAAATAATATCCACTTTACTGGTTTGAGAACAAAAAATAGAACATCAGTGCAAGACAATAGTGGTCTTACGCGTTTCGGCTTAACAGTTGTGCCGTAATCATAGACCATGCTTCCTGTCCTAATATCTGAGGTTTCAAAGCCCAGGTGTTTTACAACACTACTTTCACTTAACCCTCTCCTCACTATATCCTTCCTGTTATACCATAACAGATTACTTCAAATACAAACAGGTATCAATTTGCAAGTTCTGAAATATCTCAATAGTATTGATCTAATACACATGATCATCTTAAATAGTCCGACTATCCCTATTGAGTATATGCATATGAGTCATAAATCAACTCTTAAGCATTATGATATACAATCCAAACTTTTAGTCTATAACAATTGAACCTTAACGCTCATTATCTACTAATTGATATATACAGTATTTACAACCTTATTTACATGAATATCACAGCCACAAAATAGATGTTATACTTTAAAATAGAACTTATAAAGTTACCTATTGATTTTAACTATATAGCTCATGTTACCTTACCAATTTAGATATTAAATTGTTAAAAGTTAAGCCTATTAAAAGCTCCTAATTATTTTGCATATTGTGCCATTGATATGGGAGGTATAATACTGTTTATTAAGGACGTCTGAATTAGTTCCTATTTTGGTCTAAGGAACCAGCTCTGTGTGACCATAGTTTTTCTGCTACAGGGCTGATATTTATACTATATATAAAGAATGGAAATACAACCACAAAAAGACTACTACTCATTATAGATAACTGTTGACTGGAACATTGATAATCTAGACCTTGAAGAATTATTTAATACTGACATTGATAATATTAAGGTGACTAACCTATTCCAGACAATGGAAAGGTTAAAAACAAAAGAACAAAGGCTACGTTTAGACAAATGGCTTTTTAATAAATATATTAATAGCGGAATGATACCAAGGGGACTGAGAATGCAGACGTTTCCTACATTTGAAGTAGAGGACAAAAAGTTTATAGTTGAATGGAATGATATACTAACAGACGGCTAGATTACAAGTTGTGCGTTAGGGTTAAAAAGCAGCGTTAAGAGGTCCTAACGCTGCTTTTTAACGCCCGCTGGTATTACGAGACTTACAGTTACAGGTGTACTGCCCACTTTTTTGGTCAGACTCAAAAATACCGCAAATCCACTTATGTCAATTGCATATCCTATATTTTCTATGGGACTTGCATAACACCGGTATTACGAATCTAACCAAAAGTGAGCGGTACAGCCTCTCCTGTCAAGACTGATACCGCATTTAAAAGTCAGTAGTTAAGAGTTTTATTGGCTAATGCCGTAGCATAAAACTCTTAACTAAAGTGCTAAAAAGTTCACTAACACCCATAAAATACCTATTAACCCCTAAACCGAGGCCCCCCCACATTGCAAACATTAAATAAAAATGTTTAACCCCTAATCTGCCAAATCGGCCATCGCCGCCACTATAAAAAATATATTAACCCCTAAACTGCCGCCCTCCCGCATTGCAAACACTAGTTTAATTTTATTAACATGCAAGAAGTTCCCCTTTAAACAGCTCAAGACCTTATATTCGTCAGAGTATAAATAAATCGCCAGTGTAACAGGGCAAAATTGACGGTAACACTTACCCCAGCACTAAGTTATTTCCTGGCAAACAAATGATGCAAGCGGCCAACGGATCGTTCACCACAGAAACGTACAGTGAGCCTCCACTGCTGTGTGGGTCCCCGGGCCAATGAAATCTTCTAAGCCACGCCAGAAGGTGCTCTTACTTGGGGTCTGCGCTGGAAGTATCCATTCTCTCTCCTGCTCCCTGTGCGGTAAGCCAATCTTTGCAGAGGCGTATACCGATGACGTCATCCAGCAATCTGTGCTTCGGGTAAGGTACGTATGCACATTGAGTCCTAAGAACGCCGAGGTTTGAGCTGGAGAAATCACCATAACCATAGAACAACAAAGAGAGTCCTGCAAACCTTCCAGGCGTATATATTTTCAAAGCAATATTTATTTTGGAAACCGAGCCAACAATACAATGAGGTTATAAACAAAGTCCCAGTATCCTAGGATTGATAGTACAATGCCGTCCCTGCCGTCCCTAACATCGCCAACACCTACCTACATTTATTAACCACTAATCTGCCGACCCAACGTTGCCGCAACTATAATAAAGTTATTAACCCCTAAACCTAAGTCTAACCTTAACCCTAACCCCCCTAACTTAAATATAATTTAAATAAATCGAAATAAAATAACTATCATTAACTAAATTATTCCTATTTAAAACTAAATACTTACCTATAAAATAAACCCTAAGATAGCTACAATATAACTAATAGTTACATTGTAGCTAGCTTAGGATTTATTTTTATTTTACAGGCAACTTTGTATTTATTGTAACAAGGTACAATAGTTATTAAATAGTTATGAACTATTTAATAGCTACCTAGTTAAAATAAAGTCAAATTTACCTGTAAAATAAATCCTAACCTAAGTTACAATTACACCTAACACTACACTATAATTAAATTAATTTCCTAAACTAAATACAATTAAATACAATTTAAAAAAATTATCTAAAGTACGAAAAAAAACAAATACTAAATTACAGAAAATAATAAAATATTTACAATTTTTTAAAACTAATTACACCTAATCTAATCCCCCTAATAAAATAAAAAAGCCCCCCAAAATAATAAAAAGTCCTACCCTACACTAAATTACAAATAGCCCTTAAAAGGGCCTTTTGCGTGGCATTGCCCCAAAGTAATCAGCTCTTTTACCTGTAAAAAAAAAGTACAATACCCCCCCAACATTAAAACCCACCACCAACATACTCAACCCTACTCTAAAACCCACCCAATACCCCCTTAATAAAACACTAACCCCTTGAAGATCACCCTACCTTGAGAAGTCTTCACCCAGCCGGGCTAAAGTCCTCCATTAAGCCGGGTGAAGTGGTCCTCCAGGTGGGCAGAAGTCTTCATCAAAGCCGGCAAGAAGAGGTCATCCAGGCGGCATCTTCTATCTTCATCCATCCGGCGCGGAGCGGCTCCATCTTCAAGACATCCGACGCGGAGCATCCTCTTCCAATGAAATCCAACTGAAGAATGAAGGTTCCTTTAAATGACGTCATCCAAGATGGCGTCCCTTGAATTCCAATTGGCTGATAGAATTCTATCAGCCAATCGGAATTAAGGTACAAAAAAAATCCTATTGGCTGATGCGCAGCCATTTTACTCACCTATCTTCCTGACTATGGTGCATTGTGGGAGATGCTGCTCATTTCCTGCACTTCCTTTTATGGCTAGACTGGTGTGCATCATTCGTGTGAGACAGGATGCAGTCTCAGAATTGTGATGTCATCACTTATTATTTAAAGGGCCTCTGTTCAGTATGCTTTGCCTTTGCATTGTCTCAGACCTGTTTGTGAGAGTTCCTGTGTATTACCTGGCTGCCTGACGTCCTTCCTCGTTCCTGATCCCTGGCTTGTTCCTGACTCTGCTGTTTTCCTTGTTCTTGATTCCAGCTCTTCTAACTATTTGCTTTGGCTCCTGACTCGACTCGTCTGACTACCAGCTCTGGTTTTGACTCCTGGCTTGTTATTTGACTTGTGGACTTTTTATTATTTTTTGCTATTAATAAAGGTGTGATTATTTTTGCACTTCTCATCTCAGTCTGATTCCTGGCACCCTGACAGGATGGATGAAAATAGCAGATGCCGCCTAGATGAAGACTTCTGCCCATCTGGAGGACCACTTCGCCCGGCTTCGTAGAGGACTTCGGCCCGGCTGGGTGAAGACTTCTCAAGGTAGGGTGATATTCAAGGGGTTAGTGTTAGGTTTTATTAATGGGGTATTGGGTGGGTTTTAGAGTAGGGTTGGGTGTGTGGGTGGTGGGTTTTAATGTTGGGGGGTATTGTACTTTTTTTTACAGGTAAAAGAGCTGATTACTTTGGGGCAATGCCCTGCAAAAGGCCCTTTTAAGGGCTATTTGTAATTTAGTATAGGGTAGGGCTTTTTATTATTTTGGAGTTTTTTTTTTAATTTTATTAGGGGGATTAGATTAGGTGTAATTAGTTTGAAAAAATTGTAAATATTTTATTATTTTCTGTAATTTAGCAGGGTTTTTTTTTAAATTATATTTAATGGTATTTAGTTTAGGTAATTAAAATGTAATTATAGTGTAGTGTTAGGTGTAATTGTAACTTAGGTTAGGATTTATTTTACAGGTAAATTTGTACTTATTTTAACTAGGTAGTTATTAAATAGTTAATAACTATTTAATAACTATTGCACCTAGTTAAAATAAATACAAAGTTGCCTGTAAAATAAAAATAAATCCTAAGCTAGCTTTAATGTAACTATTAGTTATATTGTAGCTATCTTAGGGTTTATTTTATAGGTAAGTATTTAGTTTTAAATAGGAATAATTTAGTTAATGATAGTTATTTTATTTCGATTTATTTAAATTATATTTAAGTTAGGGGGGTGTTAGGGTTAGGGTTAGACTTAGGTTTAGGGGTTAATAACTTTATTATAGTGGCGGTGATGTTGGGGGCAGCAGATTAGGGGTTAATAAGTGTAGGTAGGTGGCGGCGACATTGGGGGCGGCAGATTAGGGGTTAATAAATAAAATGTAGGTTTCAGCGATGTTGGGGGCAGCAGATTAGGGGTTAATACATATAATGTAGGCGGCGGTGGTGTCCGGAGCGGCAGATTAGGGGTTAATAATATAATGTGCAGGTGTAGCGATGTCGGGGGCAGCAGATTAGGGGTTAATAAGTGTAAGATTGGGGGTGTTTAGACTCAGGGTTCATGCTAGGGTGTTAGGTGTAGACATACATTTTATTTCCCCATAGAAATCAATGGGGCTGCGTTAGGAGCTTTACGCTGCTTTTTTGCAGGTGTAAGGTTTTTTTTCAGCCGGCTCTCCCCCATTGATTCCTATGGGGAAATCATGCACAAGCACGTTTTGCCAGCTCACCGCTACCGTAAGCAGCGCTGGAATTGAGGTGAGATGTGGAGCTAAATTTTGCTCTCTGCTCACTTTTCTGCGGCTAACGCCAGGTTTCTAAAACCCCGTAATATTAGCGTTGTCTGTAGGTGAGCGTTGAGGGAAAACTGCTTGTTAGCACCACACCCCTGTTACCGCAAAACTCGTAATCTAGGTGAGAGTGTTCACTCCATCTGATGGGACTGTTGGTAAAATCTAAGGTTGAACAACTATCTAAAGTGAAGGATGAAATATTAGCTTTGTCTGTAGGTGAGCGTTGAGGGAAAACTGCTTGTTAGCACCACACCCCTGTTACCGCAAAACTTGTAATCTAGGTGAGAGTGTTCACTCCACCTGATGGGACTGTTGGTAAAATCTAAGGTTGAACAACTATCTGAAGTGAAGGATGAAATTGTGATGATTCAATTAGGACTGAATAAGTTTAAAGAAATATCTGAGTATGCCACCTATGATAATTTACTCCAAGAGGCAGTTGAGGAAGCAAGACAGCTTATTATTAATACAAATCATGCAAAGTTTTTAAGACATAGTAAAGACTACTCAAATGATAGTGTATATCTGTGGACCAAAAATCCAAAGAGAATCTATAAAAAGAACCAAAAAGGTAGTTTAACTGTAACTCTAGAGGGCAATCAAACAGAAAAAAATACACAAAAGAATAGGAGGTGGCGTAGACAATAAAAAGAACAAGGGCAAAAAAGTAACATTTAATATAGATCAGACAGATAAGGAAGATTCTGCATCAGCATCGGGGACAGATCTAGTAACCTCAGATGAGTACTCAGATGAAACATGTAAGAGAAAGTTAGGGAGACAGAGGAATCTATTAATACTATAGAACAAGGAGCTAGACCCAAAGAATTAGTAAACATTAAGGATGCGAAAGATAAAAATAAAAATTTGAATTATCAAACTAAGCAACAGGTTTTTCAGAAGGACAAAGATGCAGCCAAATGCGGGGGAAAGAAAACAGGTATAGAAAGTCAGAGAACACAAAAAAAACAGGTATCAACTGAGGCAACCGAGTCAGAAATAGAAATAGCTCTAGAGTCCTAAACTTATAATCCTACTCCCTGAGCAAAACAGAAATCCAAGTGTTAAGTTATGGATTGGGTTTCTGCCCTAGTGCAGACCTCAATCTTTTTCAAACTATATTAGATTTGAACAAGTTTGTAAGGTCACTAACTCTGAAAAAACATTTTGCTAAAACAGATCTAGTCCTAGAAAATGGAACAGGAGAGGATACACAAGTAGGAGGTGGATCTGAAACAGAGAATAGTATACTTAAGAAAAGTTGTCATACTATGCCCAAACAAGGGGTCCATCCGATAAAAATCGTCGCCCGCAAAAGCCGGCGACGCCAATAATTGCGCGGGTTTGGTATCACATATACGGCGTAACCTAGAAGTTACGCGCGTATATTTCTGCCGTCGCCCGTAGTTTTTTGGGCTATAGGCAGGTATACCAAACCAGCGCAGTTTGGTATCCAATATGCAGCGTAAGGACTTACGTGGCGAAAATGGAGAAAACTTACTCCATTTTCACCTCGCCACAAAAAGCAGCCGTAAGAAGCCTTACGCTGACTATTGGAGCCCCGTAACTCCCTAAACTGGCTGCTAAAATAAACCTAACACCTAACGCATGCGCAATGTCTATCTCCCTGTCAACTGCGATCTGCTAAAATAAACCTAACACCTAACGCATGCGCAATGTCTATCTCCCTGTCAACCGCGATCTTCTAAAATAAACCTAACACCTAACGCATGCGCAATGTCTATCTCCCTGTCAACCGCGATCTGCTAAAATAAACCTAACACCTAACGCATGCGCAATGTCTATCTACCTGTCAACCGCGATCCCCCCCCCCCGAAATCCCTTATAAAGTTATTAACCCCTAAACCGCCGCTCCCGGACCCCGCCGCCATCTACATAAACTAACCCCCTACTGTGAGCCCCTAAAACCGCCGCCATCTACCTTATCTATCCCCTAATTAGAACCCCTTACACCGCTGTCATCTACCTTATCTATCCCTTAATCTGACCTCTTACACCGCCGCCACCTATATAAAAATTATTAACCCCTAATCTAATCCCCCTATACTGCCGCCAGCTATATTAATATTATTAACCCCTAATGTAAGCCACTTACACCGCCGCCACCTCTATTAAAATGATTAACCCCTTATTTAATCTACCTACCCCGCCGCCAGCTATATTATCTATATTAACCCTAAGTATATTATAGTTAATATAGGTATTACATTATATATATTAACTATATTAACCCTAATTATATTAGGGTTAATATAGTTAATATAGTTACTATAGTATTTATATTAACTATATTAACTCTATCTAACCCTAACACCCCTAACTAAATTTATATTAAATTAATCTAATTCATTTATAAACTAAAATATTCCTATTTAAATCTAAATACTTACCTATAAAATAAACCCTAAGATAGCTACAATATAATTAATAATTACATTGTAGCTATGTTAGGGTTAATATTTATTTTACAGGTAAATTGTTAATTATTTTAACTAGGTATAATAGCTATTAAATAGTTATTAACTATTTAATATCTACCTAGTTAAAATAATTACCCAATTACCTGTAAAATAAATCCTAACCTAAGTTACAAATACACCTACACTAGCAATACATTAAATAAACTACAAACATCTATCTAAAAATACAATTAAATTAACTAAATTACAAAAAAAACAAAACACTAAATTACAAAAAATAAAAAAAAGATTACAAGATTTTTAAGCTAATTACACCTATTCTAAGCCCCCTAATAAAATAATAAACCCCCAAAATAAAAAAAAATTCCCTGCCCTATTCTAAATTAAACAAATTTCAAAGCTCTTTACCTTACCAGCCCTTAAAAGGGCCTTTTGTCGGGCATGCCCCAAAGAATTCAGCTCTTTTGCATACAAATACAATACCCCCCCATTACAACCCACCACCCACATACCCCTATTCTAAAACCACCCAAACCCCCCTTAAAAAAGCCTAACACTACCCCCCTGAAGATCTCCCTACCTTGTCTTCACCACACCGGGCCGAACTCCTGATCCGATCCGGGCGATGTCTTCCTCCAAGCGGCAAATCAGCCAATCAGATTGAGCTTGCATTCTATTGGCTGTTCCGATCAGCCAATAGAATGCGAGCTCAATCTGATTGGCTGTTCGGATCAGCCAATCGGATTGAACTTGAATCTGATTGGCTGATTCAATCAGCCAATCAGATTTTTCTAACTTAATTCCGATTGGCTGATAGAATCCTATCAGCCAATCGGAATTCGGCGGACGCCATCTTGGATGACGTCATTTAAAGGTACCTCATTCGTAGTTCAGTAGTCGGCCGGGATGGATGCTCCGCGCCGGCGGAGCGAAGAAAGAAGATTGAAGATGCCGCCGGAAGAATGAAGACTTTGCTGCCGCTTGGAGGAAGACGTCGCCGGAGGAAGAATTCTTCTTTGCCGCTTGGAGGAAGACATCGCCGGAGGAAGAATTCTTCTTTGCCGCTTGGAGGAAGACATCGCCCGGATCGGATCAGGAGTTCGGCCCGGTGTGGTGAAGACAAGGTAGGGAGATCTTCAGGGGGGTAGTGTTAGGCTTTTTTAAGGGGGGTTTGGGTGGTTTTAGAATAGGGGTATGTGGGTGGTGGGTTGTAATGGGGGGGGTATTGTATTTGTACGCAAAAGAGCTGAATTCTTTGGGGCATGCCCCACAAAAGGCCCTTTTAAGGGCTGGTAAAGTAAAGAGCTTTGAAATTTGTTTAATTTAGAATAGGGCAGGGAATTTTTTTTATTTTGGGGGTTTATTATTTTATTAGGGGGCTTAGAATAGGTGTAATTAGCTTAAAAATCTTGTAATTTTTTTTTATTTTTTGTAATTTAGTGTTTTTTTTTTTTTGTAATTTAGTTTAGTTAATTTAATTGTATTTTTAGATAGATGTTTGTAGTTTATTTAATTTATTGCTAGTGTAGGTGTATTTGTAACTTAGGTTAGGATTTATTTTACAGGTAATTGGGTAATTATTTTAACTAGGTAGATATTAAATAGTTAATAACTATTTAATAGCTATTATACCTAGTTAAAATAATTAACAATTTACCTGTAAAATAAATATTAACCCTAACATAGCTACAATGTAATTATTAATTATATTGTAGCTATCTTAGGGTTTATTTTATAGGTAAGTATTTAGATTTAAATAGGAATATTTTAGTTTATAAATGAATTAGATTAATTTAATATAAATTTAGTTAGGGGTGTTAGGGTTAGATAGAGTTAATATAGTTAATATAAATACTATAGTAACTATATTAACTATATTAACCCTAATATAATTAGGGTTAATATAGTTAATATATATAATGTAATACCTATATTAACTATAATATACTTAGGGTTAATATAGATAATATAGCTGGCGGCGGGGTAGGTAGATTAAATAAGGGGTTAATCATTTTAATAGAGATGGCGGCGTGTAAGTGGCTTACATTAGGGGTTAATAATATTAATATAGCTGGCGGCGGTATAGGGGGATTAGATTAGGGGTTAATAATTTTTATATAGATGGCGGCGGTGTTAGGGGCTCACTTTAGGGGGTTATAGATATAATATAGCTGGCGGCGGGGTACGGGAGCAGCGGTTTAGGGGTTAATAACTTTATTAGGTTGCGGCGGGGTACGGGAGCGGCGGTTTAGGGGTTAATAGCTTTTTTATTGTTAGGATAGTGAGGGGGGATAGCGGATAGAGGGTTATACGTGTCGGACTATGTTAGGGAGGCGTGTTAGACGTGTCGGGCTATGTTAGGGAGGCGTGTTAGACAGTGCGGGTCTTTTAGACTTTAGTCAGGTTTTATAGGCGCCGGCAGTTTCTAACGTGCCGCAAGTCACTGGCGACGCCAGAAATTTGTACGTGCGCAGATTTCTGGACATCGCTGGTTTGTCAGACTTACGGCACGTTAGCATCTGACGGCGACTTATATAGGATAGCTCGAGTTGTGAGCTGAAACTGCGGGCGACGCCGGTTCCCTCGCTTGCGCCGCAAACTGCGATCTATATCGGAACGCGCCCCAAGGGTCTAGATGTTCGAAGTCTTTTTTTAATTTATCAAAAGATTTAACACTCCTTCTCTCTTTATCAATAAGCTGTTCTACTTTACTCAGGCCCAGGTTATGCCATTTTTTGAATATTACAGAATTTAAACCTGCAGGGAATAATGGATTGCCCTGTAGGGGAAGAAATTGAGAGATTTTGCAATTTAAGGATAACAGCTTCCCTACCCTCCACCAGGCTTTTAAAGGATTAGACATGATTTTAAGTATTTTAATTTCCCCTGGTAGCTCTTTAGGAGGACAGTCGATTAATGCTAGTGGGAGGTAGGAAGAGCATGCAGTTTTAAACAACTTTCTAATTTATTTCTATTATCTAATTTTCTTCATTCTCTTGATATTCTTAGCTGAAAATAATATCTAGATAGGCTCAGTAGCTGCTGATTGGTTGCTGCACATAGATGCCTCCTGTGATTGGCTCTCCCATGGGCATTGCTCTTTCTTCAACAAAGGATATCTAAAAAATGAAGCAAATTAGATAATAGAAGTAAATTGGAAAGTTGTTTAAAATTGTATTCTCTATCTGAATCATGAAAGAAAAAAATTGGGTTTAGTGTCCCTTTAAAGTTATAAACACATTGAATCATATTTATAGAAAACCAGATTATGAATCAGATGATACACACTTATGCTGTTATAATATCCTTACAAAGATCATAAAAATATATCTTTACAATTTACCTTATTCATAATAATCACATTAAAATACCACAATAAAATACCAGAATCTTCTGTTATTAACCAATAACTCTAGTTCAATGCTCAATATGGATTACCAACTTACTATGCTTAATTAATAACTACAAGGGATATAATCACACTAATTAGTTTATGTGCAGTTCTGAAAGAGTTCACTATAATAACTGACTTATAAATCTGGAGTATATAACCCTGTCTAGTAAATAAATTATTTAGCAATAATGACTAGTTAAGACTACACAGGACTATGGATGTAACTTAAAATACAAATTGTGCCCTTTTACTATTACTAACTACACTCTAGTTATAGTTACCAAATACCTCTGATTTAAATATTATATATATATATATATATATATATATATATATATATATATATATATTTATATACATATAAACAAGAAAACTCAGACCCTTATTTATCCAGCACCCAACCATGTCTGGAAAAATATATATAGTTTAAAGCAGGGAAAAATTAAGGAGTAAATGATACACATACATTAGAAAATGCGTTTTAAAAGGATTTATATACAGGTATACCCCGCTCATACAGCGGGTTAGGGACCGGAGCCCCGCTGTAAAGTGAAAACCGCCTTAAAGTGAAACAAGGCAGTTTTAGCTTTTTATTCACTTGCCAGTGTGTTTAAAGACTTTAAAAAATATTTGAACTAACATATATTAGGGGTGCATTAGTGCTACGTTTAGTTTAAAACTAGCACAGCACAGTATACAATTAGGATTCAATAAATACTGTACCCGTAAAATAGTGACAATTACTGTAGTAAAATTTGCCAGACTATAGCACTGAGACACAGATTGCACTGTAATGCTGTAAACAGAGTGAACTAAGCATAAGAAAATGGTGCCAGTCACTTGTCTTGCAATTTCACAATGATTACAGCACTGTTTCAAAATCCTTGGAGGCTGAACTTCAGCTCCACAGAGCGCTGTATTAGCGAATCGCTGTAAAGTGAAGCGCTGTAAAGTGAGGTATACCTGTATTAATTTCAGCATGACAATAAATCATAAGCATGACCCCCAAATGTTCATAAAGTTCAAAAGTCCACAACCCGGGTTGTTAAATAGGAGTAACTAAGTTGGTCCATTCATTTGACCAGTATTGATTTGTTTCAAAATGCCTGATTAATGGCACATTTGTAATCCCAGAGATAGAAAGCAACGTTAATGCAGGGACTGCACCAATTGTATTGTAACACTGACTCTGTGGGTTTCAAACTTGTATCTTCGTATTCCCAATGCAAATTGTAACTGTATCACAAATAGCAGAAAAAAGTGGCAACTTTTCCATACCACATTAAACACAATAAAGGTATTGCCGTATGGATAATAAGAGGTAGCCCAAATTTGCTTATAGTGACTGTGTTCCAAGTCAGCAAGTTATCAGACAAAAATTCAGCAAACAGCCAGCCAGCCCTCTTCTATCCTCTTGCATGAGGTTATATCACGTGATAATCCCCTCCCTTTATTATTCTAATCATTGGTGAAACAGTATGATAGGCCCTCAGAGCTTGTGTCTGGATTGGCCCTAACGGAACTTGTATCTGATTCACACTTGGATCTGAACATCTCATAGGTTATTTTGTTAAATGCCTCCCTGAGCAGCCAAATTGGACATTTTAAATTGACTACATAGCTACTTATTAAACTCAGCATTCATACATCTCAATGTGTCCCTTAGATGTCTGGAAGACAGAAAAAACAAAAATATGTTATATATTTTAAAGTGGGATTATTACAATTGTTATTTAATCCTTTACAATCTGAATTGCATTTCTGCAGATCCATATATAGACATTTAATACAGTGTGAGGCATATATTTAATGTTTGAGAATTATAATTTTTTATACAGTATTTAAAATTATACCAGTTGTATTTCAAAAATTAATTTAAACAGCTACAATGCCACATGTGTCTCTGTTTGGTTCAGTATATGATATGTATCTAAACAGCAGGGGTAACTTAACACCTAGATGGGATGAATCATTTCTTCAGCTAAAACTGGTTCTCTTTCTGAATCTATTTAAGCTTCAAACGAAATCCTCAGACATCATGGCTGTTGGCATATGCTTCTCTCAGATTAGAAAGAAATAATGAGAATCTTCAAAAGGGTTGTTTGTGATTGAAAAATTGTATAATTTAGCATATTGAGTGTGTGTGTGTGGGGGGGGGCAAGGTTCCAGCTGAATCTTGATGTAATTAGCAAGGTCTCTCATGTCTGAACCTCAGATTTGTAGTATACAGAATTTATTTAGCAAATGGTATTAAGCATGCTTAGAGAGACACTAAACCCAATTTTTTTCTTTTGTGATTCAGATAGAGCATGAAATTTTAAGCCACTTTCTAATTTACTCCTATTATCAAATATTCTTTATTATCTTGGTATCTTTATTTGAAATGCAAGAATGTAAGTTTAGATGCCGGCCCATTTTTGGTGAACAACCTGGGTTGTTATTGCTGATTGGTGGATAAATTCATCCACCAATAAAAAGTGCTGCCCAGAGTACTGAACCAAAAAAAGCTTAGATGCCTTTTTTTTTTAAATAAAGATAGCAAGAGAATAAAGAAAATGTGATAATAGGAGTAAATTAGAAATTTGCTTAAAATTGTATGCTCTATCTGAAACATGAAAGAATAAATTTGGGTTCAGTGTCCCTTATTAAGTGTAACCTTAATATTTGATCAATTGCTTACTGATTTTATCTTATTATATAGATATGTATTATCCACTGACATTTACAGATACCCTGACAGCATACAGTATTTGGTTATTGGAGGGGTTATGGTCCAGAGGAGCATTCATGGGTTCCCTCCTCTGATGTTCATGCTCCCACCCTCCTCTGTGCCTTCTATGCCCATTTCCCCAATAAACCTTTTGTCCTCCCATAGGGGAGGGGTAGTTGAGGGGAGGGTACTGTCAGGGTTTCTCCCTGACTTTTATTGTTATTTGCTGCCATATTTTACTCACCTGTCTTCTCCAGTTGCTTGTCAGAGTGTATAACGCTGCTCTTCCTACTACAGGTTTCTTTTTTAGGCCTAACTGGAGAACATCATTAGAATGAGATAGGGTGCAGTCCCAGAATGATGATGTCATCATTGCCTATTTAATCGCCTGAGTTCAGTCTGCCTTTGTACTTGAGCTGTATGAGGCTTCTCTGTGAGTTCCTTTGTTCCTGACTCTGTGTATTACCTGACTTGTTTAACATCCCTTCTGGTTCCTGATCCCTGGCTTGTTCCTGACTCTGCTGATCTTTGTGTTTCTGACACTGGCTCGTCTGACTACTCGCTTTGGTTCCTGATCCGGCTCATCTGACTACTCACTCTGGATTTGACTCCTGGCTTGTCGTTTGGCTTTTGGACTCTTTATTATTTTTGCTATTATTTAATAAAGGTGGGATTATTTTAGCAATCCACGTCTCTGTCTGATTCCTGGTACCCTGGCATTTTGGTAGGGTGTCCTCCAGGCAGTTGTCTCAGGTTGATTTATTTTTGCCTGTTTGTTATTTTTCATTTTCTTTTTAGGCTCTATTAGGGTTGTGGATTTAGTTTCTTAGTGAAAAATTGTGTTTTTTAGATCTCACCCTTTTCAGTTATTACTCGTGGACTCCACAGATTGGGTATTAGTTCCCAGGAATAATGGATCATGGAGTCTCACCACCTGTATGAAAGAAAACATAATTTATGCTTACCTGATAAATTAATTTATTTCATGGTGGTGAGAGCCCATGAGACCCCACCCTGTCTGTTTTTTTTCTGGGCTGTTTTTTTTCTTTTTTTGCAAGCATATTTTTTCCTTGCTCCTATTTGGTTTGCTATTATTACTTTTATGCCCTCTTTGTGTTCAGCTATATGTTAGTCTGAGGCACTGGGGAGGTGGGATGGGTTTTATAGAATTCTTGGGGTTTGGTAATCTTTGCCTCCTGTGGTAGGGAAGAGTAATTCTGTGGACGCTCACCACCATGAAAGAAATTAATTTATCAGGTAAGGATAAATTATTATTTTTTAATTTTCTTCACATCCCTTAGTTCCTGAAGCAAAGACATTTGACTATATTCAAGCTTTTATTGTCCATATGGACCTAACATCCTTCTGTTCTGATTTTTCCCCAAGGATGGATCTCTCTTTCTCAGCCATCCAAACATCTGTTACCACTCTGTGCAGGTCAAACTCCTCTAACAATCTGTTTCCCTCACTCCTCTCAGGTGACCTGGCCCAAACAGTCTCAATGTACAGCAAAAAATGGTCAGACATAACTCATTTGATATGATAAAGTGACTCCAGTTTATGAAAATATTTTTTTACAGGAAAATATAAAAAAGTACATATTTTTTTCTAATGTAATGAACATTTGAATGATTTGTTAAAATTAAATGATTAAACTCTATAAGGAAAAGCATATTAAAATAAAAATGAAGAATTCCCAAGGATTTTACTTGTAATCATAACAAAAGTGTTATATTTTTTTTCACATTAAAGCGGTTTTCCAGAAGTTATATTGTAGCTATCTTAGGTTTTATTTTTATTTCACAGCTAAGTTTGTATTTATTTTAACTAGGTAGACTAGTTAGTAAATAGTTATTAACAATTTACTAGCTACCTAGTTAAAATAAATACAAAATTGCCTGTAAAATAAAACCTAACCTGAGTTACACCAACACCTAACATTACAATAAAATAAAATAAATTAAATTAACAAAATACATTTATCTAAATTACAAAAACAATAAACACTAAATTACACAAAATAAAAAAAGAAATTATCAAAAATAAAAACAAATTACTCCTAATATAATAGCCCTATCAAAATAAAAAAGCCCCCCCCCCACAAATAAAAAAACCCTAGCCTACACTAAACTGCCAATGGCCCTTAAAAGGGCCTTTTGTGGGGCATTGCCCCAAAGAAATCAGCTCTTTTACCAGTAAAAAAATACAAACAACCCCCCAACAGGAAAACCCACCACCCACAAAACTAAACCCCCAAATAAAATCATATCTAAATAAACCGAACATAACCATTTCCCTGAAAAGGGCATTTTGATGGGCATTGCCCTTAAAATGGCATTTAGCTCTTTTACATTGCCCAAAACCCTAAACTAAAAATAAAACCCACCCAATAAACCCTTTAAAAAACCTAACACTAACCCCCGACGATCCACTTACAGTTTTTGAAGACCGGACATCCATCCTCATCCAGGCGGCAGAAGTCTTCATCCAAGCGGGCAGACGTCCTCTTTGAAGCCGGCAGAAGTCTTCATCCAAGCGGGCAGAGGTCTTTATCCAGACAGCATCTTCTATCTTCATCCATCCGGCGCAGAGCAGGTCCATCTTCAACACATCTGGCGTGGAGCATCCTCTTCTTCCGATGGCTGTTGAAGAAGGAAGTTTCCCTTTAAATGACATCATCCAAGAAGGTGTCCCTTACATTCTGATTGGCTGATAGAATTCTATCAGCCAATAGGAATTAAGGGGGAAAAATCCTATTGGCTGTTGCAATCAGCCAATAGTATTGAGCTTTCATCCTATTGACTGATCCAATCAGCCAATAGGATTGAGCTAGCATTCTATTGGTTATTCCAATCAGCCAATGGAATGCAAGCTACATGTTTTCAGCCTTAATTCCTATTGGCTTATAAAATTCTATCAGCCAATAGGAATGTAAGGGACACCATCTTGGATGATGTCATTTAAAGGGAAACTCTATTCTTCAACAGCCATCGGAAGAAGAGAATGCTCCGCACTGGATGTCTTGAAGATGGACCCGCTCCGTGCTGGATGGATGAAGATAGAAGATGCCACCTGAATGAAGACTTGTGCCCGCTTGGATGAAGACTTCTGCCACCTGGATGAGGATGGATGTCCGGTCTTCAAAAACTGTAAGTGGATCGTCGGGGGTTAGTGTTAGGTTTTTTTAAGAGTTTATTGGGTGGGTTTTATTTTTAGCTTAGGGTTTTGGGCAATGCAAAAGAGCTAAATGCCCTTTTAAGGGCAATGCCCATCCAAATGCCTTTTTCAGGGCAATGGTTAGTTTAGGTTTATTTAGATAGGATTTTATTTGGGGGGTTTGTTTGTGTGGGTGGTGGGTTTTACTGTTGGGGGGTTGTTTGTATTTTCTTTACAGGTAAAAGAGCTGATTTCTTTGGGGCAATGCCACACAAAAGTCCCTTTTAAGGGTCATTGTCAGTTTAGTGTAGGCTAGGGTTTTTTTTATTTTGATAGGGCTATTAGATTAGGAGTAATTCATTTTTATTTTTGATCATTTCTTTTTTTAATGTTGTGTAATTTAGTGTTTATTTTTGTGATTTAGATAAATGTATTTTGTTAATTTAATTTAAGGTGTTAGTGTAACTCAGGTTAGGTTTTATGTTACAGGTAATTTTGTATTTATTTTAACTAGGTAGCTAGTTAATAGTTAATAACTATTTACTAACTAGTCTACCTAGTTAAAATAAATACAAACTTAGCTGTGAAATAAAAATAAAACCTAAGGCCTAGATTTAGAGTTCGGCGGTAAAAGGGCTGTTAACGCTCCGCGGGTTTTTTTCTGGCCGCACCATAAATTTAACTCTGGTATCGAGAGTTCAAACAAATGCTGCGTTAGGCTCCAAAAAAGGAGCGTAGAGCATTTTTACCGCAAATGCAACTCTCGATACCAGAGTTGCTTACGGACGCGGCCGGCATCAAAAACGTGCTCGTGCACGATTCTCCCATAGGAAACAATGGGGCTGTTTGAGCTGAAAAAAAACCTAACACCTGCAAAAAAGCAGCGTTCAGCTCCTAACGCAGCCCCATTGTTTCCTATGGGGAAACACTTCCTACGTCTGCACCTAACACCCTAACATGTACCCCGAGTCTAAACACCCCTAACCTTACACTTATTAACTCCTAATCTGCCGCCCCCGCTATCGCTGACCCCTGCATTACACTTTTAACCCCTAATCTGCCGCTCCGTAAACCGCCGCCACCTACGTTATCCCTATGTACCCCTAATCTGCTGCCCTAACATCGCCGACCCCTATGTTATATTTATTAACCCCTAATCTGCCCCCCACAACGTCGCCGACACCTGCCTACACTTATTAACCCCTAATCTGCCGAGCGGACCTGAGCGCTACTATAATAAAGTTATTAACCCCTAATCCGCCTCACTAACCCTATCATAAATAGTATTAACCCCTAATCTGCCCTCCCTAACATCGCCGACACCTACCTTCAATTATTAACCCCTAATCTGCCGACCGGAGCTCACCGCTATTCTAATAAATGTATTAACCCCTAAAGCTAAGTCTAACCCTAACACTAACACCCCCCTAAGTTAAATATAATTTTTATCTAACGAAATAAATTAACTCTTATTAAATAAATGATTCCTATTTAAAGCTAAATACTTACCTGTAAAATAAATCCTAATATAGCTACAATATAAATTATAATTATATTATAGCTATTTTAGGATTAATATTTATTTTACAGGCAACTTTGTAATTATTTTAACCAGGTACAATAGCTATTAAATAGTTAAGAACTATTTAATAGTTACCTAGTTAAAATAATAACAAATTTACCTGTAAAATAAATCCTAACCTAAGATATAATTAAACCTAACACTACCCTATCAATAAAATAATTAAATAAACTACCTACAATTACCTACAATTAACCTAACACTACACTATCAATAAATTAATTAAACACAATTGCTACAAATAAATAAAATTAAATAAACTATCTAAAGTACAAAAAATAAAAAAGAACTAAGTTACAGAAAATAATAAAATATTTACAAACATAAGAAAAATATTACAACAATTTTAAACTAATTACACCTACTCTAAGCCCCCTAATAAAATAACAAAGCCCCCCAAAATAAAAAATTCACTACCCTATTCTAAAATACAAATATTACAAGCTCTTTTACCTTACCAGCCCTGAACAGGGCCCTTTGCGGGGCATGCCCCAAGAATTTCAGCTCTTTTGCCTGTAAAAAAAAACATACAATACCCCCCCCCCAACATTACAACCCACCACCCACATACCCCTAATCTAACCCAAACCCCCCTTAAATAAACCTAACACTACCCCCCTGATGATCTTCCTACCTTGTCTTCACCATGCCAGGTTCACCGATCCGTCCTGGCTCCAAGATCTTCATCCAACCCAAGCGGGGGCTAGACATCCACTGAAGAAGTCCAGAAGAGGGTCCAAAGTCTTCCTCCTATCCGGCAAGAAGAGGACATCCGGACCGGCAAACATCTTCTCCAAGCGGCATCTTCTATCTTCTTCCATCCGATGACGACCGGCTCCATCTTGAAGACCTCCAGCGCGGATCCATCCTCTTCTTCCGACGACTAGACGACGAATGACGGTTCCTTTAAGGGACGTCATCCAAGATGGCGTCCCTCGAATTCCGATTGGCTGATAGGATTCTATCAGCCAATCGGAATTAAGGTAGGAATTTTCTGATTGGCTGATGGAATCAGCCAATCAGAATCAAGTTCAATCCGATTGGCTGATCCAATCAGCCAATCAGATTGAGCTCGCATTCTATTGGCTGATCGGAACAGCCAATAGAATGCGAGCTCAATCTGATTGGCTGATTGGATCAGCCAATCGGATTGAACTATATTCTGATTGGCTGATTCCATCAGCCAATCAGAAAATTCCTACCTTAATTCCGATTGGCTGATAGAATCCTATCAGCCAATCGGAATTCGAGGGACGCCATCTTGGATGACGTCCCTTAAAGGAACCGTCATTCGTCGTCTAGTCGTCGGAAGAAGAGGATGGATCCGCGCTGGAGGTCTTCAAGATGGAGCCGGTCGTCATCGGATGGAAGAAGATAGAAGATGCCGCTTGGAGAAGATGTTTGCCGGTCCGGATGTCCTCTTCTTGCCGGATAGGAGGAAGACTTTGGACCCTCTTCTGGACTTCTTCAGTGGATGTCTAGCCCCCGCTTGGGTTGGATGAAGATCTTGGAGCCAGGACGGATCGGTGAACCTGGCATGGTGAAGACAAGGTAGGAAGATCATCAGGGGGGTAGTGTTAGGTTTATTTAAGGGGGGTTTGGGTTAGATTAGGGGTATGTGGGTGGTGGGTTGTAATGTTGGGGGGGGGTATTGTATGTTTTTTTTTACAGGCAAAAGAGCTGAAATTCTTGGGGCATGCCCCGCAAAGGGCCCTGTTCAGGGCTGGTAAGGTAAAAGAGCTTGTAATATTTGTATTTTAGAATAGGGTAGGGAATTTTTTATTTTGGGGGGCTTTGTTATTTTATTAGGGGGCTTAGAGTAGGTGTAATTAGTTTAAAATTGTTGTAATATTTTTCTTATCTTTGTAAATATTTTATTATTTTCTGTAACTTAGTTCTTTTTTATTTTTTGTACTTTAGATAGTTTATTTAATTTTATTTATTTGTAGCAATTGTGTTTAATTAATTTATTGATAGTGTAGTGTTAGGTTAATTGTAGGTAATTGTAGGTAGTTTATTTAATTATTTTATTGATAGGGTAGTATTAGGTTTAATTATATCTTAGGTTAGGATTTATTTTACAGGTAAATTTGTTATTATTTTAACTAGGTAACTATTAAATAGTTCTTAACTATTTAATAGCTATTGTACCTGGTTAAAATAATTACAAAGTTGCCTGTAAAATAAATATTAATCCTAAAATAGCTATAATATAATTATAATTTATATTGTAGCTATATTAGGATTTATTTTACAGGTAAGTATTTAGCTTTAAATAGGAATTATTTATTTAATAAGAGTTAATTTATTTCGTTAGATAAAAATTATATTTAACTTAGGGGGGTGTTAGTGTTAGGGTTAGACTTAGCTTTAGGGGTTAATACATTTATTAGAATAGCGGTGAGCTCCGGTCGGCAGATTAGGGGTTAATAATTGAAGGTAGGTGTCGGCGATGTTAGGGAGGGCAGATTAGGGGTTAATACTATTTATGATAGGGTTAGTGAGGCGGATTAGGGGTTAATAACTTTATTATAGTAGCGCTCAGGTCCGCTCGGCAGATTAGGGGTTAATAAGTGTAGGTAGGTGTCGGCGACGTTGTGGGGGGCAGATTAGGGGTTAATAAATATAACATAGGGGTCGGCGATGTTAGGGGTAGCAGATTAGGGGTACATAGGGATAACGTAGGTGGCGGCGATTTGCGGTCGGAAGATTAGGGGTTAATTATTTTAAGTAGCTTGCGGCGACGTTGTGGGGGGCAAGTTAGGGGTTAATAGATATAATACAGGGGTCGGCGGTGTTAGGGGCAGCAGATTAGGGGTACATAAGTATAACGTAGGTGGCGGTCGGCAGATTAGGGGTTAAAATTTTTAATCGAGTGGCGGCGATGTGGGGGGACCTCGGTTTAGGGGTACATAGGTAGTTTATGGGTGTTAGTGTACTTTAGGGTACAGTAGTTAAGAGCTTTATAAACCGGCGTTAGCCAGAAAGCTCTTAACTCCTGCTATTTTCAGGCGGCTGGAATCTTGTCGTTAGAGCTCTAACGCTCACTGCAGAAACGACTCTAAATACCGGCGTTAGGAAGATCCCATTGAAAAGATAGGCTACGCAAATGGCGTAGGGGGATCTGCGGTATGGAAAAGTCGCGGCTGTAAAGTGAGCGTTAGACCCTTTAATCACTGACTCCAAATACCAGCGGGCGCCCAAAACCAGCGTTAGGAGCCTCTAACGCTGGTTTTGACGGCTACCGCCGAACTCTAAATCTAGGCCTAAGATAGCTACAATGTAACTATTTTACAGGTAAGTATTTAGTTTTAAATAGGAAGTATTTAGTTATTAATAGTAAGTTTTATTTTGCAGTATTTTAATTATATTAAAGTTAGGGGGTCTTAGGGTTACGTTAGGGTTTGGGTTAGACTTAGGGTTACGTTAGGGGTTAATATATTTATTTAGTGTTAGTGATGTGGGAGGCCAGAGGTTTAGGGGTTAATAACTTTAGTATAGTGGCGGCGGAGCTCACCTGTAATAGCAGTGCTATGAAAGGTGAGCAGTGAAAATAACTTGCAATCTATTAGCAAGCCAGCCATAACGCAAAACTTGTAATATGGCTGTCTGATAATTAAATCTTTAAATTTTGAAAATTCAAAGGTTATACAATTTGTTAATGGTACAGTTTGAAGGCACTTTCACTTCATTTTAAACTACTTTTTTTTAATGCACAGGTATTTCAAAATGCATTATATTTGCTGAGGATGTACACATCTATGTTCCATTATATGACTCCAAAGAGCAAGTCATTTCTGTTTTTTAAGGTATAAAGTATTGAAAAATGATATGCTTCAAAGATATTTTTAATTGTAATAAAAACATTTGTTCATAGCACTAAAAAAGTTCATATGCAGAGTATCAGAGATACATTTTTGCTTGGTAGTTAAGTGATTGCTACACATTAACCTGGAAACATAATAGAGAAAATGTATTCTCTGAGGTAGCACATTGCAAATTCCAATTTAATATTTATTTTATGCTTACATACAGGAGTGCAGAAAAGGCCTAGGGTGTTGCTATTTATAGTTCAATGGCTTGGAGGTGGTGTGGACTGATGATATTTTGATCATAAATTATAGCTTTAACTAGTCCTAAAGCCCCTCTCTTTTGTGCTCTCTACCCATCTCTTTTGCGCTCTCTAACTCCCCCATCTCTTTTGCGCTCTCTTTCTCCCCCATCTCTTTTGGGCTCTCCCCCCTCTCTCTTCCCCCTCTCTTTTGCGCTCTCTTTCCCCCCTCTTTTGGACTCTCTCTCCCCCTCTTTTGCACTCTCTCTCCCCACTCTCTTTTGCGCTCTCTCTCCCCCCTCTCTTTTGCGCTCTCTCTCTCCCCCCTCTCTTTTGCTCTCTCTCTCTCCCCCTCTCTTTTGCTCTCTCTCTCTCCCCCCTCTCTTTTGCTCTCTCTCCCCCCTCTCTTTTGCGTGCTCTCTCTCCCCCCTCTCTTTTGTGCGCTCTCTCTCCCCCTCTCTTTTGCACTCTCTCTCTCCCCCCTCTTTTGCACTCCCCCTCTCCCACTCTCTTTTGCGCTCTCTCCCCCTTTCTTTTGCGCTCTCTCTCTCCCCCTCTCTTTTGCTCTCTCTCCCCCATCTCTTTTGCGCTCTCTCTCTCCCCCTCTCTTTTGCTCTCTCTCCCCCATCTCTTTTGCGCTCTCTCTCCCCCTCTCTTTTGAGCTCTCTCTCTCCCCCATCTCTTTTGAGCTCTCTCTCCCCCTCTCTTTTGAGCTCTCTCTCTCCCCCATCTCTTTTGTGCTCTCTCTCCCCCTCTCTTTTGAGCTCTCTCTCTCCCCCTCTCCTCCTCTCTCTCTCCCCCCTTCTCTTTTGTGCTCTCTCTCTCTCCCCCTCTTTTGCTCTCTCTCTCTCCCCCTCTCTTTTGCTCTCTCTCCCCCTCTCTTTTGTGCTCTCTCTCCCCCCTCTCTTTTGCGCTCTCTCTCCCCCTCTCTTTTGTGCTCTCTCTCTCTCCCCCCTCTCTTTTGCGCTCTCTCTCCCCCTCTCTTTTGTGCTCTGTCTCTCCCCCTCTCTTCACTCTCTCTCCCCCCTCTCTTTTGCTCTCTCTCTCTCCCCCATCTCTTTTGCGCTCTCTCTCTCCCCCTCTCTTTTGTTCTCTCTCTCTCCCCCCTCTATTTTGCGTTCTCTCTCTCCCCCCCTCTCTTTTGCGCTCTCTCTCTCCCCCTCTCTTTTGTGCTCTCTCTCTCCTCCTCTCTTTTGCTCTCTCTCCCCCCCTCTCTTTTGTGCTCTCTACCCATCTCTTTTGCGCTCTCTAATTCCCCCATCTCTTTTGCGCTCTCTTTCTCCCCCAACTCTTTTGGGCTCTCCCCCCCCTCTCTCTTCCCCCTCTCTTTTGCGATCTCTCTCCCCCTCTTTTGTGCTCTCTCTCTCCCCCTCTTTTGCACTCTCTCTCCCCGCTCTCTTTTGTGCTCTCTCTCCCCCCTCTCTTTTGCGCTCTCTCTCTCCCCCCTCTTTTGCTCTCTCTCTCTCTCCCCCTCTCTTTTGCTCTCTCTCTCTCCCCCTGTCTTTTGCTCTCTCTCTCTCCCCCTCTCTTTTGCGTGCTCTCTCTCCCCCCTCTCTTTTGTGCGCTCTCTCTCCCCCTCTCTTTTGCGCTCTCTCTCCCCCTTTCTTTTGCGCTCTCTCTCTCCCCCTCTCTTTTGCTCTCTCTCCCCCATCTCTTTTGCGCTCTCTCTCCCCCTCTCTTTTGAGCTCTCTCTCTCCCCCATCTCTTTTGAGCTCTCTCTCCCCCTCTCTTTTGAACTCTCTCTCTCCCCCGTCTCTTTTGTGCTCTCTCTCCCCCTCTCTTTTGAGCTCTCTCTCTCCCCCTCTCCTCTCTCTCTCCCCTCCTCTCTCTCTCTCCCCCCTTCTCTTTTGTGCTCTCTCTCTCTCCCCCTCTTTTGCTCTCTCTCTCTCCCCCATCTCTTTTGCGTTCTCTCTCCCCCTCTCTTTTGAGCTCTCTCTCTCCCCCATCTCTTTTGAGCTCTCTCTCCCCCTCTCTTTTGAACTCTCTCTCTCCCCCTCTCCTCTCTCTCTCCCCTCCTCTCTCTCCCCCCCCTCTCTTTTGTGCTCTCTCTCCCCCCTCTCTTTTGCGCTCTCTCTCCCCCTCTCTTTTGTGCTCTGTCTCTCCCCCTCTCTTCGCTCTCTCTCCCCCCTCTCTTTTGCTCTCTCTCTCCCCCATCTCTTTTGCGCTCTCTCTCTCCCCCTCTCTTTTGAGCTCTCTCTCTCCCCCATCTCTTTTGCGCTCTCTCTCCCCCTCTCTTTTGAGCTCTCTCTCTCATCCCCTCTCCCTCTCCACCCCCTCCTCTCTCTCTCCCTCCCCTCTCTCTCCCCCCTCCTCTCTCTCTCTCCCCCGTCCTCTCTCTTCCCCCTCCTTTCTCTCTCCCCCCTCCTTTCTCTCTCCCCTCCTCTCTCTCTCCCCTCCTTTCTCTCTCCCCCCTCCTTTCTCTCTCCCCTCCTCTCTCTCTCCCCTCCTCTCTCTCTCCCCTCCTCTCTCTCCCCTCCTCTCTCTCTCTCACCTCCTCTCTCTCTCTCTCCCCCTCTCTCTCTCCCCCCTCTCTTTTGTGATCTCTCTCTCCCCCTCTCTTTTGCTCTCTCTCTCCCCCTCTTTTGCGCTCTCTCCCCCTCTCTTCACGCTCTCTCCCTCTCTCTTCACGCTCTCTCCCCCCTCTCTTTTGCTCTCTCTCTCTCCCCCCCATCTCTTTTGCGCTCTCTCTCCCCCTCTCTTTTGAGCTCTTTCTCCCCCATCTCTTTTGAGCTCTCTCTCTCCCCCTTCTTCTCTCTCTCCCCCCTCTCCTCTCTCTCCTCCCTCTCTCTCTCCCCCCTCTCTCTCCCCCCCTCCTCTCTCTCCCCCCCCTCTCCCCCCCTCTCTCTCTCTCTCTCTCTCTCTCTCTCCCCCTCTCACCTCTCTCTCTCTCTCCCCTCTCCTCTCTCTCTCCCCCCTCTCCTCTTTCTCTCTCCCTCTCTCTCCCCCCTCTCCTCCCTCTCCTCTCTTCCCCATCTCCTCTCTCTCCCCCCTCTCTCTCTCTCTCCCCCCCCTCTCCTCTCTCCCCTTCTCCTCTCTCTCCCCTCCTCCTCTCTCTCCCCTCCTCTCTATCTCTCTCCCCTCTCCTCTCTCCCCTCCTCTCTATCTCTCTCCCCTCTCTATCTCACGACCGTGCCCGGCCACGCCTCCTTCATGCCCGGTCATGCCCCCTTCACGGCCATTCACGACTGGCCACACCCCCTTCACGTCGGCCATGCCCCCGCTCACGCCCGGCCACGCACACTTCTACCGCAGATCAGCCAGGGAGTAGGACTCAAAGGCCAGGTGTGTTTGTCCTCGTGCTCTCTCTACTGTGCATGACAGCTTCGGACAAACACACTTGGCCTTTTATATAATAGGATGTAATTAAAAGTAACTAGAATACTTTTTTTCATTATATTACGCTTTATGCACCACAAATAAAAACAGATGTAGGCCCTAAAGCTTGCCCCTTCTATTCATAGCTGTAATTTCTTCAGTGTATTTTAACAGTTTTCTTTGGTTAGGAGACAAATTATTGTGCTTTTTATAGGATAAAAGGTACATAGTCTAAAAAAGGTTTCCAACCTGTTCTAATAAGAGGTCAGTTTAAATTTTGGTTTTCTACTCTAAACCTGTTTCACATTGTCCCCAGAAATCTTTGATCTCTTTTAGAATTGCGGATCCTAAACAGTAATCTTTTTAGTGAGTGAAGTAATTCATTTGGTAAATGCAGTATTTAATGGGCTAGATTAGTGAAGTGAAGCGCTATTTTAAAGTGCACCCGTAAACAGTCAAATTTGCAAATTTACGGGCGCCTGTTAAAAAACCAGCCATTACAAGTGGCTGGTTAATTCTCCTGCGAGCTTGTGGTTTCACTTTGCACTTAGCGCAATTAACCAGAGGTCAGTCCTTTGGTAAATAAAAAAATGTGCCCCAATTGCCCCAAAAATAAAGTGCACAGTAGTTCAATATAAAATAAAAATATTAGCATCTTTATTTTTAAAATAAAAAATTGAAGAAAGCAGTTATAAGGGGTTAAAGTGAGGAGAGTGTGTTTGAAATAACAAACAGCTCTGAAAGTGCCAATACATTGAGGTCTATGGGATACAGTATATTCACTATAAATATATGTATATGCTTATATACATATATATTTATGTGCTAATATGTGTATATATACACGTAAACACATAAATATATATGTATATATTCATATACATATATATTTATTTTTTGCTGCCCAAAGCTACGCGAATTGCCCCCTGTGCTGTGCTAGGTGGTTTCCTGTGTCTCACGGCATAAAAACAAGGCTCCCATTGGAGCCTATGGAAGTGCTGTCTCATGAGCGCAAGGCTTTCAGGCAATGCGAACGCAAGGTCAAGTTTGAATTACGCTTAATTTGTATATATCTCCCTCAAATATATAGGGCTAGATTACGAGTGAAGCATCAGAAGTAGAGCGTGTATTACAAGTTGAAAGAAAATGCTTTAAGGGATTAAAAGTTGGGCTTCCCAGTGTAGCTACCAAACATTTAACCATAAATAAACGCAGAAACAGGTATGGAGGAAAAGACCATGACAGGTCGCGTTAATTCAAAGCATGATAACACTGTAACCGACTTAACTATGGATGGCGGCAGGATGAGTCCTAAAATTTCCTCAAGTTAGACCCCCAACGAAAGGTCCAACGGAGTCCCATGCTCTGCCCACATCTGGAAAACAGGGTTTGTAGGGAGATCCCTTGGCTCACCTAATAGGTGGGACACCCTAAGCAGCCGCTTAGAATTGTAGGCCCCTCTTTTCAGCCCAGCGATCGCTCCACCCAATTTACTCAGCCTACAGATGTAGCAAAGGGGCCCATGACCTCCCGCCACCAGAGTGTGATGATCCTACCCTGTACAGGGACCCCAGTTCCGCTGACCACACAAACCAGCTATCACCGGGAAGAGAAAATATTACAGACATGGGCTTACAAAGGCTAGCTCGAGTAAACCTACCCCCGCCATGCTAACCTAAAACCCGAATAGAGCCATACATAACTCATTGCCGCCATCCTTACATCAAAACACAGGGAGGGAGGGTGGGACAAACAGGAATATTCAGCCGGCAGGTGAGCGGAAAAAGAGGCTTTGTACTTCCCTTCAAGACCTTATAAAGGTAAGCTAAATCCCCTCCTCTAACACTGCAACATTGTTGCAACCACTACTACACTTCACAACCCTCAGAACCTTAACCATTAAGCCTGTTCCTAGCCCATACTGAGCTTTACACTACCATTGTATGAGCACAATTGGATTTAATGCACATCAGGATAGCAAGACTTCAGACCTCTGGTTAACTATTATGCTTGACAAAAAAGTTGCACAAACCACATCAAAAATACATTTAAAAGTACAGTTACACTCATATTAACACTAATAAAAATTATTACAAATTTATAATGGCTCAAAGATATGATGGTGTTAGAAAAAAAAGGGCTGCAAGGGCTTTACCATAGAGATACATACTGTACATACATATGTCTATATATATATATATATATATATATATATATATATAGAGAGAGAGAGAGAGAGAGAGAGAGAGAGAGAGAGAGAGAGAAATTGTACCAAAAAACATATACTGTGTATATATATATATATATATATATATATATATATATATATATATATATGTATTTATGATCAAATAGAACATATTCTGCCATGCGAAGAACATTGGAATGTGAAATATTAATATTTCATGTTGGATTATTGCACTTGAAAAGACGCAATTATGTTTGCGCGCGAGTAAGGGTGCTAACCTTTTTCCACTTTTCGAGCTTCATTGAAGTCTATAGGGGAATGAGTTAACATGCTCACAAAATTCAGCTTTTTCCGCACATTGGGTTAGCGTTTGTGGGAAACCTTTTTACTTTCAACTTGTAATAAGCACTCTACCCGACACGCAAAAAGCTTACTTCTGAGTTAGAGCACGAGTGGGAGCGATAAATAGTGCTCCACTTGTAATCTATCCCATAATGGGGTGCCCTGATAACCTAATAATACAAATTTTGCCTCAGCCACTGACTAAAAGCCACAAGCAAATCTTTATTCTGCTAATCCTCTCAGTCCTTTAAAAGCATCAGAAACTCAGCAGACTTTTGTACCTCTGTGGAAATGGATCCAGCTGAAGTCTGCAATAAATAAAATATTACAATAAAGGCTGAAATAAATAACTCATAACAGCAGTTATAGCACATTACAAATAGACTACTTCCATATGAATGCTTAGAATATACATTATAAAGATTCTAGGAAGTGTAACCATAACATTTAAATTTAACTCTTAGATTACCAGTTGGATTGTAAGTAAGGTTTTTATAGGCTTTTTCTTTCTGTAGTGTTTTATGATAACACAGTTCTACATTTAAAATTAACCAAAACCACCCCTCCCCAGCAGGACAGATAATTACATCATTCTTACCCTTCAAAACATACGCCTAGATTACGAGTTTTGCGTTAACAGGGGTGCGGTGCTAATGAGCACTGCAGTTTATGCTCACCGCTCACTTACAGACAGCGCTGGAATTACGGGTTTTAACAAACCCGGCGTTAACCACAAAAAAGTGGGCGTAGAGCAAAATTTTGCTCCACATCTCAACTCAATACCAGCGCTTCTTACGTTAGCGGTGAGCTGGCTAAACGTGCTTGTGCACGATTTCCCCATAGGAATCAATGAAGGAGAGCCGGCTGAAAAAAAAAACTAACACCTGCAAAAAAGCAGCGTAAAGCTCTTAACGCAGCCCCATTGAATCCTATGGGGAAAATACATTTATGTCTACACCTAACATCCTAATATGAACCCTGAGTCTAAAACACCCCTAATCTTACACTTATTAACCCCTAATCTGCCACCCCCGACATCGCCGACACCTGCATTATATTATTAACCCCTAATCTGCCGCTCCGAACACCGCCGCCACCTACATTATACTTATGAACCCCTAATCTGCTGCCCCCAACATCGCCAACACCTACATTATATTTATTAACCCCTAATCTGCCGCCCCAATGTTGCTGACACCTACCTACACTTATTAACCCCTAATCTGCCACCCCCAATGTCGCCGCCACTATATTAAATGTATTAACCCCTAAACCTAACTCTAACCCTAACAACCCCTAACTTAAATATAATTTAAATAAATAGAAATAAGAATAACTATCATTAACTAAATTATTCCTATTTAAAACTAAATACTTACCTATAAAATAAACCCTAAGCTAGCTACAATATAACTAATAGTTACATTGTAGCTAGCTTAGGGTTTATTTTTATTTTACAGGCAAGTTTGTATTTTTTTTACTAGGTAGAATAGTTATTTAATAGTTATTAACTATTTAATAACTACCTTGTTAAAATAAATACAAAAGTACCTGTAAAATAAAACCTAACCTAAGTTACAATTACACCTAACACTATACTATAATTAAATTAATTCCCTAAATTAAATAAAATTATCTAAAGTACAAAAAAACCAAAACACTAAATTACAGAAAAAGATAAACAAATTACAAGATTTTTAAACTAATTACAGCTAATCTAATCCCCCTAACAAAATAAAAAGGCCCCCCAAAATAAAAAAGCCCTACCCTACACTAAATTATAAATAACCCTTAAAAGGGCCTTTTGCGGGGCATTGCCTCAAAGTAATCAGCTCTTTTACCTGTAAAAAAAATTACAACCCCCCCAACATTAAAACCCACCACCCACACAACTAACCCTACTGTAAAACCCACCCAATCCCCCCTTAAAAAAACCTAACACTAACCCCTTGAAGATCAACTTACCAGGAGATGTCTTCATCCAACCGGGCAGAAGTGGTCCTCTAGACGGGCAGAAGTCTTCATCCAAGCCGGGCAGAAGTGGTCCTCCAGACGGGCAGAAGTCTTCATCCAGACGGCATCTTCTATCTTCATCCATCTGGCGAGGAGAGGGTCCATCTTCAAGACATCCGACGCGGAGCATCCTCTTCTTCTGACAACTAACACAGAATGAAGGTTCCTTTAAATGACATCATCCAAGATGGCGTCCCTTCAATTCCGATTGGCTGATAGAAATCAGGTAATTGGAATTAAGGTAGAAAAAATCCTATTGGCTGTTGCAATCAGCCAATAGGATTGAGCTCGCATTCTATTGGCTGATTGGAACAGCCAATAGAATGCCAGCTCAATCCTATTGGCTGATCCAATCAGCCAATAAGATTTTTTTTACCTTAATTCCAATTGGCTGATAGAATTCTATCAGCCAATCGGAATTGAAGGGACGCCATCTTGGATGACATCATTTAAAGGAACCTTCATTCTGTGTTAGTCGTCAGAAGAAGAGGATGCTCCGCGTCGGATGTCTTGAAGATGGACCCGCTCCGCGCCGGATGGATGAAGATAGAAGATGCCATCTGGATGAAGACTTCTGCCCATCTGGAGGACCACTTCTGCCCGGTTGGATGAAGACGTCTCCCAGTAAGGTTATCTTCAAGGGGTTAGTGTTAGGTTTTTTTAAGGGGGGATTGTGTGGGTTTTAGAGTAGGGTTGGTTGTGTGGGTGGTGGGTTTTAATGTTGGGGGGGATTTGTAATTTTTTTTACAGGTAAAATAGCTGATTACTTTGGGACAATGCCCCACAAAAAGGCCCTTTTAAGGGCTATTTGTAATTTAGTGTAGGGTATGGCTTTTTTATTTTGGGGGGCTTTTTTAAATTTTTAGGGGGATTAGATTAGGTGTAATCAGTTTAAAAAATTTGTAATTTGTTTATTTTTTTCTGTAATTTAGTGGGTTTTTTTGTTGTACTTTAGATAATTTTATTTAATTTAGGGAATTAATTTAATTATAGTGTAGTGTTAGGTGTAATTGTAACTTAGGTTAGGTTTTATTTTACAGGTACTTTTGAATTTATTTTAGCTAGGTAGCTATTAAATAGTTTATAACTATTTAATAACTATTGTACCTAGTTAAAATAAATACAAACTTGCCTGTAAAATAAAAATAAACCCTAAGCTAGCTACAATGTAACTATTAGTTATATTGTAGCTATCTTAGGGTTTATTTTAAAGGTAAGTATTTTGTTTTAAATAGGAATAATTTAGTTAATGATAGTTATTTTATTTAGATTTATTTAAATTATATTTAAGTTAGGGGGGTTAGGGTTAGACTTAGATTTAGGGGTTAATAACTTTAATATAGTGGCAGCGACGTTAGGGACGGCAGATTAGGGGTTAATAATATTTAACTAATGTTAGCGAGGTGGGAGTGCAGCAGTTTAGTGGTTAATATATTTATTATAGTGTCAGCGATGTTCGGTTCGGCAGATTAGGGGTTAAAAAAATTATTTTAGTGTTTGCGATGTGGGAGAGCCTCGGTTTAGGGGTTAATAGGTAGCTTATGGTAGTTAGTGTACTTTTTAGTACTTTAGTTAAGAGTTTTATGCTACGGCGTTGTAGTCTAAAACTCTTAACTACTGACTTTAAAATGCGGTACCAGGCTTGACAGGAGAGGGTCTACCGCTCACTTTTTGAAAGACTCGTAATACCGGCGCTATGCAAGTTCCATTGAAAAAATAGGATACGCAATTTACGTAAGTGGATTTGCGGTATTTCCGAGTCTGGCCAAAAAAGTGAGCGGTACACCTGTACCTTCAAGACTCATAATACCAGTGGGCGTTAAAAAGCAGCATTGGGACCGGCCAACGCTGCTTTTTAAGCCTAACGCAAGATTCGTAATCTAGGCCATAATTCCTTGTAGGTGAGTTTATATGATTTTCTCTGTTATGATAATAAAATTTTCTATTCACAAGGCACAATTCTCATTCAGGTATGAATTTATGCATTATGGACTGATGGGTGTGGGTCAAAATTACAAAACAGTTTGAAAATATTAGATTGCAAAGCTATTTAACCTATTTTAAACTTTAAAATGTATTTCAATTTTAACCTATGTTCAACTGCACAAGTTAACATTTAAACTGAGTTACACTGTAGGGCAAGTTGTGGGGCAAAGTGTAATCCTTTAAAAAGAACGCTTACCTCACTTCTACTTCTGTTGTTTATTTGATGAAATGAGCAAAATTATTTTTCCACATCAAAGTTCCTGGACATACATTGTTCTGCTCTGGTGAGTTCAAGACTCTAAAAATAAATGTAAAGGTGCATAAAAGTAAGCTTTATGGGTTGTATTTATTAAGAAAACAATATGGGTTGACTGGAAATAAGGGTCTTCAATAGGGCCGGACTGGGAAATCAGACCGGCTCTGGAAATGTTGGAAGACCAGCCCCAGCAACACCCTGGCCCCAGCAGCCCCTGGCGCCGCTTTCAACCCCCCTACTTTGTCTAGGACCACTGGCCCCCACACCCTCGTCAGGAGCGGAGCAGCCTAAAAGAAAAGCACTACACATGCGCACAGGGCTTGCTTTGTGACCTTCATGACAAACAATGTGGCCCTATGGTTACGGCAGCCCACTGGCTGCCAGGAAATGTCCCGGTATCCTGGCTGGCCTATCCGGCAATGAGTGCAATCGAATTTAACTCGCTCTAGTTAACCGTTATGCAAGACAAAAAAGTGGTACAATAAACATCAAAAATGCATTACAAAATGTAGTTACACTCATAATAACATTGTCTGATAAAAAATATTAAAAAAATATTGCATTAAAAAGTTATAAGGGTTCAAAGATATGAGATCTCAGGTGTTAGACAAAAAAGGTATGCAAAGGGCTTTAACATAGATACATACTGTACATACACATGTCTAAATATGTATATGCATGCATATACTGTATGTGTAAATATGTGTGCTGTATATTTACTGAACATATTTAACATTCCAATGTTCTTCACTTACAGTAAAATGGCCTTTTTATTGTAAATACATATATAGGTGTAGATATGTATTTTACACGAACAGTATCATATATAAATAGAAACATATATTTAATAATAAAAAGTACATTATTTTCAATGTGAAGAACATAGGAATGTAAACTATGCATTTTGCACATCTGGTTTCACAATTTAGATTTTAACACTGTCGGGCTAGCACAGTGAAGTGATCTCAAGACGCGTTATTGAAATATTAAATATAAAATATTTAAAAATAATAATAAAAATTATTTAAAATTATTGAACATACTGTTAAAGTGACACCGAACCCACATTTTTTCTCTTGCAAGATGTATCGAGTCCACGGATTCATCCATACTTGTGGGATATTCTCCTTCCCTACAGGAAGTGGCAGAGAGAGCACCCACAGCAGAGCTGTCTATATAGCTCCTCCCTTAGCTCCACCCCCCAGTCATTCTCTCTGCCTGCTTAACTGTTAGGAAGGGCAAAGAGGAGTGTGGTGACAAAAATGTTAGTTTTTATTTTCTCAAGCAAAATTTTGTTATTTTAAATGGTACCGGTGTGTACTATTTACTCTCTGGCAGAAAAGGGATGAAGATTTCTGGAAAGGAGGATGATGATCTTAGCATTTTGTAACTAAGATCCACTGCTGTTCTCACAAGGGCTGAAGAGTACAGGAAAACTTCAGTTGGGGGAACAGTTTGCAGGTGTCAGGGTTCAATCAGAATACGCAGAGTAGAGGAGGTGAGGATCTTCAGGCAGCGGTTGCGGATCAGAGTGTGTTTGAGCGCGAAGTCCGTTCACTGAGGGAGGCAGTGCAGAGGCGGAGCAATCCAGTGACAGCGTAAGCTGTCAGAATACTGAACACAGGTAGATTCCGTAGGAGAAGGCTTGGGAGAATCAATTGGGTAGGAAGATACCCAATTACAAGCAATGATGGTGAGACTTAGCTACCTTAAATAGGGAGTGAGGCAAACATAATTAAAGGTATAGTCCAAGGAAAAAAGAGGGTAATATATATGACAGGTCCCCCACCCAAGGAAAACCTCCAGGTTTTCAGAAAGAATCTGGATGCCGTCTATGGAAAAGTTTTACCAACCGGGGAGCAGAGACTTGTGAGGCAGATTCCCAAGAGTCTTCATCTGATGAATAACCAGACCAGCGAATAAGATACTGCAAGTCCCCACGGTATACTCTAGAGTCAATTATGTCAGAGACCTCGTAATCCACCTCTGAAGGTTGAGAATCAGGAGATACAGTCATAGGGACTGGTTGTGACCGAACAGGCGTGTACGGTTTCAATAGTGAGACATGAAATGAAGGATGAATTCAGAATTTCTCCGGTAACTGCAGGACTACCGCGTTGGGGTTGATCATTTTAGTGATCGGGAATGGCCCAATGAATAATTGGTTAAACTTTGCTTTAGTGGCCGGAGTCTTCAGATGGCGGGTGGATAACCAAACTGAATCTCCAACTTTGTATTCGGGTGCTGGTCGCCGTCGAAGGTTGTAATAATGTTGATGTTGGGTTTGTGCCTGTCTGATATTTTCTTTCAAAAGGTTAAAAGATTGTGCTATAGAGTTTACCAAGTCGTTAACGACTGGACATGGCACGTGAATGTTAGGATGAAATTCATAATCCGGATGAAATCCGTAGTTTGCAAAGAACGGAGTCATCTGAGTGGAATTATTCTTTGTATTGTTATAGGCAAATTCAGCAGTTGCTAAAAAAATATGCCCACTTCTCTTGTTGTTGAGAACAATGAATCCTCAAGTATTGTTCCAAGGACTGATTGGTACGTTCGCACTGGCCATTGGTTTGTGGATGATAAGATGTGGTTAATTTTCTAGTGATGTTCAACCTTTGGCATAATGAATGCCAGAACTTCGAAGTAAATTGACTTCCACGATCAGTTAAAACACTGGTTGGAAGTCCATGTAATTTGACTATATGGTTCAGAAACAGATCAGCTGTTTGTGAGGCAGTAGGCAACGCTTGTATAGGTATGAAATCTGCCATTTTAAAAAAGGTCAATTACCACTAATATTGTAATGTAATTTTTTTGAAGTTGGTAGTTCTACAATGAAGTCCATTGCGACTTCCTTCCATGGCCATTCTGGGATAGGTAGAGACATTAAATAACCATACGGCTTTCTATGTTCCTTTTTATGTTGAACACAGGTTGTACAGGTGTGGACATATTCCTCAACTGATTTCCACATTTTGGGCCACCAGTATTTCCTTTTTAATAAATGATAGGTGTTTTGAACACCCGGATGACCATTTAGAATTGAGTCATGGTTTTGTTGTAGTATACTTCCTTGTAATGAAGGGGGTATATACAATAGGTTCCCGAAATAATACAAACCATCTGAATGTTTTGTGAGGTTGTATTTCTCTGGATTACAGTCTCTACCTTGTATATATTCTTTCTCTTGTTCTAGACTCAAAGTACAAGATATGAAATGTTCAATTGGTAGTACAGTACTAGGTAGAGATTTGTGATTAACTGGTATTTTCTGTCTAGATAGTGCGTCTGCTTTTCCATTCCTTGAACCAGGTCTATATTGAATATGGAAATTAAATCTGGAGAAAAACAGACTCCATCTGAGCTGTCTAGATGATAAAGTCTGATTGGTTTGTAGATATTCTAAGTTTTTGTGATCAGTAAAAACTAGAATTGGTGTCTCAGTTCCTTCCAGTAAGTGTCTCCAATTTTCAAAGGCAGATTTAATGGATAGAAGCTCTTTTTCTCCTATGGGATAATTAATTTCTGCTGGAGATAATGATCTTAAAAAGTATGCTACAGGGTGCATAGGTTCTGACAGACTTTTCCTTTGAGATAAGATGGCTCCTAGAGTACACTCAGACGCATCCACCTCAAGTACAAACTGCTTGGTGGGGTCTGGGAATTGGAGAATGGGTGCTGTAGTAAAACTAAGTTTGAGAGTTTCAAATGCATGTTCTGCTTCTGTACTCCAATTGAAAGGCACATGTTTTCCTGTGAGTCTTGTCAATGGTTTGACTATATGAGAGAAATTATTAATACATTTACGGTAAAAATTCGAAAATCCTAAAAAACTTTGTAATTCCTTTACTGTAGTTGGTCTTGGCCAACCTGTTATAGCTGATATTTTTGTATCTTCCATGTTGATACCTTCAGCTGTTATCCTGTAACCTAGAAAAGAGATATCTTGCGTGTGGAAGATACATTTTTCAGGTTTTGCAAAAAGTTGGTTCTCTCTGAGTCTTGATAGAACGGTTGTTACATGTTTGATATGCTGTTCCAAAGACTCAGAATAAATTAAAATATCATCCAAGTAAATTATAACACAGACATCCAATAAATCTCTAAATAGCTCATTTATAAAATACTGGAATGTCGCTGGGGCATTACAGAGCCCGAATGGCATCACAGTATATTCGTACAATCCGTACCTAGTACGGAATGCTGTGAGCCATTCGTCCCCCTTTCTTATTCGAATTAAATTATAGGCACCCCTTAAATCCAACTTAGTAAAGATTGTTGCATTACCCAACCGTTCAATTAATTCTGTTATTAAAGGTAGGGGGTATCGATTTTTTACTGTGACCTTGTTTAATTGCCTGTAATCAATGATTGGTCTGAGAGTACCATCTTTGTTACGCACAAAAAACATTCCAGCTGCTGCTGGAGAGTTCAATGGTCTTATAAAACCCTTTTTTAAATTTTCATCTAGATATTGTTTTAGATGTGTGAGTTCAGGTTGAGAAAGGGGGTAAATATGACCATGGGGAATTGGGGAACCAGGTAACAATTCTATAGGACAATCGAATGCCCTATGTGGGGGCAAGGACTCTGCGTCCTTTTTGTCAAAAACATCTTGAAATGAGGAATATACTTTAGGTATGGGGTTAGATGTGTTATCAGAGTCTGATTGTATAATACAGATCTTGGATAGACATCTATTTCTGCAATATTCGGAAAAAAATTGAATTTTGTTTGTGAACCAATCAATAGTTGGTTGATGTTGTTGTAACCATTTTAACCCCAAAATTATTGGAAATAAAGGAGAAGGTGTTATGTCAAAAGATATATTCTCTATATGTCCTTCTTGTGTACTCATAACTAAAGTCTGTGTTTGATGTGTGATTGAACCATTTACAGCCTGGCTACCATCAAATACTCTTAAAACATAAGGATGATTAATTTCTTTTATTGGTATTTCATGTTTACACACCACATGATAATCTATGAAGTTGCTTGTTGCACCGGAATCAATGAGTGCCTTCAAGGTAATCTCTTTTGAACCCCACTGTAAAGAAATAGGTAAGAGACAATAAGTTGAATTTTCACTACTCTTGTTAGGAAATCTTGGTTTCTTATGTTTCTCACCTTTCTTTGTTTTCAGAAGGTTGGGACATTCCTTGACCTCATGTTCTTTGGCAGCACAATAAAGACAAAGATTGTTGTCCCTTCTTCTCCTTTTCTCTTCTGTGGATAAAGGGCCCCTGATCACTCCAATTTCCATAGGTTCATCAGGAGTTTTATACTGTTGAGAACTAGTAGGGTTAACTATTCTTTTTGTAACTGATTCCTGATTAAACCTTTATCTCTTTCTTTCCCTCAACCTTCTATCTATGCTAATAGATAATGACATTAAGTTGTCTAAGGTATCCGGAATATCAACTCATGAAAGTTCATCTTTCAATGCTTCTGATAAACAGAGTCTAAATTGATTCCGCAATGAGATGTTGTTCCATTGTGAATCCTTAGACACTCTCTTGAATTCTGCTATATAATCCTCCACAGGCCTTTTCCCTTGTCTAAGGGCTCTCATAGAATTTTCTGATGTTATCTGTTTGCAAGGGTCATCATAGAGGAGGGCCATAGCTTGGAAGAAATCCTCCAAACTGTCCAATATTGGGTCATTTTGCTCGAAATAAGAGTTAGCCCATGTTCTAGGTTCTGCTCTAAGATAAGATATTACTGTTAGAACTCTCTGTTTATCTGTGGTATAAGTTTTAGGGTCTTAGGGTAAAGAGTAAATAACAAGAGTTTGTGAAGTCACAAAATTGACTTCTATCACCAAAGAATTTCTCTGGTGGTGATACTATTGGCTCATTTGTAGAATCCACAGTTAACTGTTTTGGAGTTACTGTGTCTTTAAGAATATCTTTTAAAGTCTGGTTCTCTAACTGGAGTTGCCTTAACCCTTGTGAGAGCTGATCAACCCTCTGAGATAGGTTATAGACGTGTGTAGGTAATTCTGCTTGATCCATCTTTTTGGCTTGTAATTCTGTCAGGGTTCAATCAGAATACGCAGAGTAGAGGAGGTGAGGAGCTTCAGGCAGCAGTTGCAGCTCAGAGCGTGTTTGAGCGAGAAGTCCGTTCACTGAGGGAGGCGGTGCAGAGGCGGAGCAATCCAGTGACAGCGTAAGCTGTCAGAATACTGAACACAGGTAGATTCCGTAGGAGAAGGCTTGGGAGAATCAATTGGGTAGGAAGATACTCAATTACAAGCAATGATGGTGAGACTTAGCCACCTTAAATAGGGAGTGAGGCAAACATAATTAAAGGTATAGTCCAAGGAAAAAAGAGGGTCATATATATATATAAAAGCAGGCTAAACTGCATTAAGGTATGTTCAGTGTATTTTTTTCTAGACAGACTGTGTTATTTCTAGAAAAGGCTGGCAATATCCCCATGAGGGAAAGGTAAGCTGTATTCAGTAAAAGCTTCCATAAAGGGCTCATAGTTACTGGTGACACTAATAGGAAAAAACGTTTTGGTTTAATTACAAATAAAATGTTTTTTTGAGGGACTTTAAGGGGTCTTTGTGGCTTGTTTAAGGGTTATTAACCCACATGGCTAGCTTAAGAAACACTCTGTGGTGTTTTTTAGGCCCCATAACTTTGAGTGAGGTGGGAGGGGCCTATTTTCAGTTGCACAGTTTATTTACCTCAGAAGCATCCAGCTACTTCTCCAGAGATTTCTGCTGTATTTGAGGGCTGTAAAGAGGTTTTTCCCCCCACAAATCATTCCTAAAGGGCAGGTAGGCACCACAGCAGAGCTGTGGCAAGGTGCAGAACGTTATTTTACCGGTTTTGAAGTTTTTTTCAATCCGGTTTTTACATTATGGGGTTAATTGTTTATTTGCATAGTTGTGCAAAGTTACTAAGGCTTTATGATGCTACAGTAAAAATGTTGTTGTGTTTACTGCTTTTTTACACTGTTTTGCAGAGTTTGTGCAGCTTTTTTTCTCTTAAAGGCACAGTACAGTTTTTGTTTAAAGTGTTATTTACTTTGATTAAAGTGTTTTCGAAGCTTGCTTGTTACATTACTAGCCTGTTTAACATGTCTGACACCAAGGAGAATCCTTGTTCTATGTGTTTAGAAGCCATTGTGGAACCCCCTCTTAGAATGTGTCCCACTTGCACTGATATGTCTATAAATTATAAAGAGCATATTTTAGCACTTAAAAATATTGCAATAGATGATTCTCAGTTAGAAGGAAATGAGGGTTTAGAATCTAGCTCTTCCCAAATGTCACAACCAGTAATGCCTGCACAAGTGACGCCAAGTACCTCTAGTGCGTCTAATTCATTTACTTTACAAGACATGGCCACAGTTATGAATAAAACCCTCAGAGGTTTTCTCTAAACTGCCTGGTTTACAAGGAAAGCGTGTCAGCTCTGGGTTAAGAACAAATGCTGAGCCGTCTGACGCTTTAGTAGCCATATCCGATATACCCTCACAATGTTCTGAAGTAGGGGTAAGGGATTTGTTATCTGAGGGAGAGATTTCTGATTCAGGAAAGACGCTCCCTCAGACAGATTCTGATATGACGGCCTTAAAATTTAAGCTTGAACACCTCCGCTTATTGCTCAAGGAGGTATAAGCTACTCTAGACGATTGTGACCCTATAGTGGTCCCAGAGAAATTGTGTAAAATGGACAGATACTTAGAGGTTCCTGTTTACACTGATGTTTTTCCAGTCCCTAAGAGGATTGTGACTATTGTTACTAAGGAGTGGGATAGACCAGGTATTCCGTTCGCTCCCCCTCCTGTTTTTAAGAAAATGTTTCCCATATCTGACACCATACAGGACTCGTGGCAGACTGTTCCTAAGGTGAAGGGAGCTATTTCTACTATTGCTAAGCATACAACTATACCTATCGAAGACAGTTGTGCTTTCAAAGATCCTATGGATAAAAAATTAGAGAGTCTCCTAAAGAAAATTTTTGTTCATCAAGGTTTTCTTCTCCAACCTATTGCATGCATTGTTTCTGTAACTACTGCAGCTGCTTTCTGGTTTGAGGCTCTAGAAGAGGCTCTCCAGGTGGAGACTCCATTAGAGGATATTATGGATAGAATTAAGGACCTTAAGTTGGCTAATTCTTTCATTACAGATGCCGCTTTCCAAATGGCTAAATTAGCGGCAAAGAATTCAGGTTTTACCATTTTAGCACGCAGGGCGTTATGGCTTAAGTCCTGGTCTGCTGATGTGTCATCAAAGTCTAAATTGTTTATAATCCCTTTCAAAGGAAAGACTCTATTCGGGCCTGCACTGAAAGAAATTATTTCAGACATCACTGGAGGGAAAGGCCATGCCCTCCCTCAGAATAAAACAAATAAGATGAAGACCAAACAAAATAATTTTCATTCCTTTCGGAACTTCAAGGGTGGTCCCGCTTCTGCTTCCACTGCAGCACAAGAGGGGAATTCTGTCCAATCCAAGTCAGTCTGGAGACCTAACCAGGCTTGGAACAAAGGTAAACAGGCCAAGAAACCTGCTGCTGCCTCTAAGACAGCATGAAAGGGTAGCCCCCGATCCGGGACCGGATCTAGTAGGGGGCAGACTCTCTCTCTTTGCTCAGGCTTGGGCAAGAGATGTTCACAATTCCTGGGCTTTAGAAATTGTGTCCCAAGGATATCTTCTGGACTTCAAAGACTCCCCCCCCAAGGGGGGGATTTCACATTTCTCAATTGTCTGCAAACCAGACAAAGAGAGAGGTGTTCTTACGCTGTGTAGAAGACCTACATACCATGGGAGTGATTCGCCCAGTTCCAAGAGCTGAACAAGGGCTAGGTTTTTACTCCAAACTCTTTGTGGTTCTCAAAAAAGAGGGAACTTTCAGACCTATCTTGGATCTCAAAATTCTAAACAAATTTCTCAGAGTACCATCTTTCAAGATAGAGACTATTCAGACTATTCTTCCTCTGATCTAGGAGGGTCAATATATGACTACCGTGGACTTAAAGGATGCGTATCTACACATCCCTATTCACAGAGATCATCATCAATTCCTCAGATTCGTCTTTCTGGACAGGCATTACCAGTTTGTGGCCCTTCCCTTCGGGTTGGCCACGGCTCCCAGAATTTACACAAAGGTGCTAGGGTCCCTTTTGGCGGTTCTAAGACCGCGGGGTATAGCAGTGGCGCCTTATCTAGACGACATCTTAATTCAGGCGTCAACTTTCCAGCTAGCCAAGTCTCACATGGACATCGTGTTGGCTTTTCTGAGATCTCACGGGTGGAAGATGAACATAAAACAGAGTTCTCTCGTCCCTCTCACAAGAGTTTCCTTTGTAGGGACTCTGATAGACTTGGTAGAAATGAAAATATTTCTGACGGAGGTCAGAAAATCAAAACTTTTAATCTCTTGTCGAGCTCTTCATTCCATTCCTCTGCCATCAGTGACTCAGTGTATGGAGGTAATCGGACTTATGGTAGCGGCAATGGACATAGTTCCTTATGCCCACCTGCACCTCAGGCCTTGGTCAGGATCAAGCCTGTATTTAAACCTGTTGCTCTGCCATGGAGCCTAAACTTGGTTCTTAAAGTTCTTCAAGGGGTTCCGTTTGAACCTATGCATTCCATAGATATTAAGCTTCTATCTTGGAAAGTTTTGTTTTTAGTAGCTATCTCTTCGGCTCAAAGAGTTTCTGAGTTATCTGCTTTACAGTGTGACTCACCTTATCTTATTTTCCATGCAGATAAGGTGGTTTTACGTATTAATCCTGGATTCCTTCCTAAGGTTGTTTCTAATAGGAATATCAATCAGGAAATTGTTGTTCCTTCGCTGTGTCCTAATCCTTCTTCAAAGAAGGAACGTCTGTTGCACAATCTTGATGTGGTTCGTGGTTTAAAGTTCTACTTACAAGCAACCAAAGATTTCCGTCAAACATCTTCATTGTTTGTTTTCTATTCTGGTAAGTGGAGAGATTAAAAGGCTACGGCTACGGCTACGGCTACCTCTCTTTCTTTTTGTTTTGGCTGCAAAGCATCATCCGTATGGCTTATGAGACTGCTGGCCAGCAGCCTCCTGAAAGAATTACTGCTCATTCTACTAGAGCAGTGGCTTACACATGGGCTTTTAAAAATGAGGCTTCTGTTGAACAGATTTGTAAGGCGGCGACTTGGTCTTCGCTTCATACTTTTTCCAAATTTTCCAAATTCGATTCTTTTGCTTCTTCGGAGGCTATTTTTGGGAGAAAGGTTCTACAAGCAGTGGTGCCTTCCGTTTAAGGAACCTGTCTTGTCCCTCCCTTCATCCGTGTCCTAAAGCTTTGGTATTGGTATCCCACAAGTATGGATGAATCCGTGGACTCGATACATCTTACAAGAGAAAACAGAATTTATGCTTACCTGATAAATTTCTTTCTCTTGTGATGTATCGAGTCCATGGCCCACCCTGTCTATTTAAGACAGGTAGTATATTTTTATTTAAAAAACTTCAGTCACCACTGCACCCTATAGTTTCTCCTTTTTCTTCCTAGCCTTCGGTCGAATGACTGGGGGGTGGAGCTAAGGGAGGAGCTATATAGACAGCTCTGCTGTGGGTGCTCTCTCTGCTATTTCCTGTAGGGAAGGAGAATATCCCACAAGTATGGATGAATCCGTGGACTCGATACATCACAAGAGAAAGAAATGTATCAGGTAAGCATAAATTCTGTTTTTCTTTCCTGATTCAGATAGAGTGTGCAATTTTAAGCAACTTTATAATTTACTCCTATTATTAATTTTTCTTCGTTCTCTTGCCATCTTTATTTGAAAAAGAAGGCATCTAAGCTAAGGAGCCAGCCAATTTTTGGTTTAGAACGCTGGACAGCACTTGTTTATTGGTGGGTGAATTTATCCACCAATCAGCAAGAACAACCCAGGTTTTTCACCAAAAATGGTCCCGGATCTAAACTTACATTCTTGCTTTTCAAATAAAGATACCAAGAGAATGAAGAAAATTTGATAATAGAGTAAATTGGAAAGTTGCTTAAAATTGCATGCTCTGAGGCCTACTTATCAAGCCGTCAACTTACTTGCATTCTATGGCACCAATACGCTTGCCTGACATCGCCTAACATCGCAGCCGCAGACCTGAATACGCTCTCCTTATTTAACAAAAAAGCTGTCAAAAAGCCGCGCACCAAGTACGGGGTGATGAGCAGCGGACTGTTGTTAACTAACAGTCATCGATCTCGCTGCTATTCGGCTTTTTCACCGCTTTATTTATATACTGTCACTAAACACAGCCACTATACTAAACTGTTTAACCCTTATCCCGCAGCTCCCGGACCCTGCCGCAACTAAACAAAGTTATTAACCCCTATTCCGCCACTCCCGGACCCCGCCTCTACTAACTAAATTTATTAACCCCTAAACCTCTGACCTCCCACATCACTACCAATTACTAAACCTATTAACCCCTAAACCGCCAGCCCCCCACATCGCCATAAACTAAATTAACTTATTAACCCCTAAACCTAACAACTCGCTAACTTTATATTAAATATTAACTCATCTCTCTCTTATAATAAATTTAAAGTTACCTTTAGATTTAAATTAAACTATATTAAACTAATAATTAATCTACCCTAACTGTTATACTAAAATTACATTAAACTACAAATTGAATTAAATATATTATATACTTAAAAACCTAACCCTACTCAAATAATTGAAATCTACTATTAAAAATTACAAAGTTATAAAAAACTAACAACTAAGTTACACAAAATAACAAACACTAACAGTTAGATTACGAGTTTTGCGTTAGAGGCTATGCGGTGCTAACGAGCAGTTTTTACTCACCGTTCACTTACCTGCAGCGCTGGTATTACGGGTTTTTACAAACCCGGCGTTAAAAGGCAAGAAGTGAGCGTTGAGCAAAATTGTGCTCCTTACTGCACTCCAATACCAGCGCTGCTTAAGTCAGGGGTGAGCTGGTCGTACGTGCTCGTGCACGATTTCCCCATAGGAATCAACGGGGAGAGCCGGCTGAGGAAAAGTCTAACACCTGCAAAAAAGCAGCGTAAAACTCAGTAATGCAGCTCCATTGATTCCTTTGGGGAAACATATTTCATGTCTACACCTAACACCCTAATATGAACCCAGAGTCTAAACACCCCTAATCTTACACTTATTAACCCCTAATCTGCCGCCCCTGACATCGCCGACACCTGCATTATATTTATAAACCCCTAATCTGCTGCTCCGGACACCGCCGCCACCTACATTATACTTATGAACCCCTAATCTGCTGCCCCCAACATCGCCGATACCTACATTATATTTATTAACCTCTAATCTGCCACCCCAACGTCGCCGCCACTATGATAAACATATTAACTCCTAAACTCCTGCCTCATAAACATTAGTTAAATATTATTAACCCCTAATCTGCCGTCCCTAACATCGCCGCCATCTACCTGCATTTATTAACCCCTAATCTGCCGCCTCCAATGTCGCCGCCACTATACTAAATGTATTAACCCCTAAACCTAAGTCTAACCCTAACACCCCCTAACTTAAATATAATTTAAATAAATCTAAATAAAATAAATATAATTAGCTAAATAATTTCTATTTAAAATTAAATACTTACCTAAAAAATAAACCCTAAGCTAGCTACAATATAACTAAAAGTTACATTGTAGCTAGCTTAGGGTTTAGTTTTTATTTTACAGGCAAGTTTGTATTTATTTTAACTAGGTAGCATAGTTACTAAATAGTTATTAACTATTTAATAACTACCTAGCTAAAATAAAAACAAAAGTACCTGTAAAATAAAACCTAGCCTAAGTTACAATAACACCTAACACTACACTATAATTAAATAAATTAACTAAATTAAATACAATTACCTAAATTAAATTAGCTAAAGTACAAAAAAAACATTAAATTACAGAAAATAAAAAACAAATTACAGATCTTTAAACTAATTACACCTAATCTAATAGCCCTATCAAAAGAAAAACCTCTAGCCTAAACTAAACTACCAACAGCCCTTAAAAGGGCCTTTTGCGGGGCATTGCCCCAAAGTATTCAGCTCTTTTACCTTTAAAAAAAAATACAAACAACCCCCCCAACAGTAAAACCCACCACCGACACAACCAACCCCCCAAATAAAATACTATCTAAAAAAACCTAAGCTCCCCATTGCCCTGAAAAGGGCATTTGGATGGTCATTGCCCTTAAAAGGGCAGTTAGCTCTTTTGCGGCCCAAAGTCCCTAACCTAAAAATAAAACTCACCCAATACACCCTTAAAAAACCTAACACTAACCCCCTGAAGATCGACTTACTGTTCTGAAGATCCGACATCCATCCTCAAGGAAGCGGCAGACTTCTTCATCCAACCGGGCCAAAGTCCTCAACGAAGCCAAGCCGGACGAAGTGGTCCTCCAGATGGGCAGAAGTCTTCATTCAGACGGCATCTTCTATCTTCATCCATCCAACGCGGAGCGGCTTCATCTTCAAGACATCCGACGCAGAGCATCCTCTTCATCCGACGACTAAAGACGAATGAAGGTACCTTTAAGTGACGTCATCCAAGATGGCGTCGCTTAGATTCCGATTGGCTGATAGATTTCTATCAGCCAATCAGAATTAAGGTAGAAAAAATCCTACGGCGTTGCACCATAAAACTCTTAACTACTGAATTTTAAATGCGTTAGGACTCTTGACTGGGTAGGGTGTACCGCTCACTTTTTGGCCTCTCAGGACAGACTTGTAATACCGGCGCTATAGAAGTCCCATAGAAAAAGACTTTATGAAGTTTACAGAAGTCGTTTTGCGGTAATGCCAAAGAAGTGTGCGGTGACCCTAAACCTTCAAGACTCGTAATACCAGCAGGCGTAAAAAAGCAGCGTTAGGACCTCTTAACGCTGCTTTTATACCTTAACCAACAACTCGTAATCTAGCCGTAAATTACAAAAAAAAAATAAACACTGAGATACACAAAATAAAAAATAAATGATCATATATTTAAACTAATTACACTTAATCTAAGAGCCCTATGAAAATAAAAAAGCCCCCCCAAAATAAAAAAAAACCTAGCCTACAATAAACTACTAATGGCCCTTAAAAGGGCATTGCCCCAAAGAAATCAGCTATTTTACCTATAAATAAAAAATACATATACCCCCAAAAGTAAAACCCACCACCCACACAACCAACCCCCCAAATAAAAACCTAATCTAAAAAAACTAAGCTCCCCATTGCCCTGAAAATGTCATTTGTATGGGCATTGCCCTTAAAAGGGCATTTAGCTCTTTTTCAAAAGCCCAAACCTTAATCTAAAATTAAAACACACCCAATAAACCCTTAAAAAAGCCTAACACTAATCCCTGAAGATCCACTTACAGTTTCTGAAGAGCCGACATCCATCCTCAACGAAGCAGCAGAAGTCCTCATCGAAGCCGGCAGAAGTTTTCATCCAAGCGGGCCGACGTCTTCATCCAACCGTGCAGAATTCTTCATGCAGACGGCATCTTCTATCTTCATCCATCCGGCACGCAGCGGCTCCATCTTCAAGACATCCGACGCGGAGCATCCTCTTCTTCGATCTCTTCTTCAACAATGAATGTTCCTTTAAATGACGTAATCCAAGATGACGTCACTTAGATTCCGATTGGCTGATAGATTTCTATCAGCCAATCGGAATTAAGGTTGAAAAAATCTTATTGGCTGTTGCAATCAGCCAATAGGATTGAGCTTGCATTCTATTGGCTGATAGGAATAACCAATAGAATGCGAGCTCAAACCTATTGGCTGATAATTTATTTTTTATTTTGTGTAACTTAGTGTTTATTTTTTTTTTGTAACTTAGTGTTTGTTATTTTGTGTGACTTAGTTGTTAGTTTTTTTGTAACTTTGTAATTTTTTTATTGTAGATTTAAATTATTTGAGTATGGTTAGGTTTTTAAGTATATAATATATTTAATTTAATTTGTAGTTTAATGTAATTTTAGTATAACAGTTAGGGTAGATTAATTATTAGTTTAATGTAATTTAGTATAACAGTTAGGGTAGATTAATTATTAGTTTAATCAGGCCCGGCGCTTGCACAAGGCAACATAGGCAACCGCTCATGATCATCTTGATTCTTGACTTGAAGTCAGAAGTTGAAGCCCATTAGCCCAGCTGCGCCCCAATAACCGACTGTCTGAGACTACACTGTCTGCGTAGCTCAGTAGTGTAACAGACAGTGTCAGTGAAACTTAAGCCGGTGTCTGTGCCGCCGGGGATGGAAGAGGGATGATTCGCAATGTAACCCTGGCCCTGCCTGAAGCCCTGCTCCTCCAGCCTTGTTTCCTGGATCCTAGTGGCACAGTGAGTACCGGGTTATAAGGCATTGTCAATTGATATACATGTTAAGGTAGCGTAGGACGGAGGATGTCTGTGAGAACATGCATGTATAATAATAATAATAATAAAACTGGCTTATATTAAGAAGTTAGCTTGGCTATGTAAGACACTGAAGGTAGACCGTAGAATTAGAAATCAGAAGGAAGCAGGGTGAGTTGAGCATGTCTTGCTTTAATAAGGCAAAATAGGTGGTTACTTTTTTTTCCATGCAGGACATCCTAAGGAAGATCATTACACATGTAGAGAAAAAAATCATGCTGTATTAGTGGCTTGTGCATGCTACAATTACATTTGCCATACTGGCCATTAGCCAATTGTATTTTAGAAGTTCTATGTGGCACAGACTCCATTTTCCAGTCTCCAAGCAATTGGCCCTGTGCAGAGTAGTGCATGGACACTGGAAGGAGAGAAGGGAGGGGGTAGCTGGCTGGAATGGATTCATGCAGGTTACAACACAGTACACACACATGTGGCAAAGTCTACACTGTTTGGCTGATTAGTTTTGTTTTAATGCCATTAGGGAACTTGAGCTGTGTCAGTGACGTGAGTACCTGCTGTGGGATGGCAAGGTGTCCTTACTTATATATGTATACCCATACCCTGTTATATATAGTATGTATGTATATGTATGTGTATATATATATATATATATATATATAGTGTGTGTATATGTGTATATATATATATATATATATATATAGTGTGTGTGTGTGTGTATATATATATATGTATATATATATAGGGTGTGTGTGTGTATATATATATATATATATATATATATATAGTGTGTGTGTGTATATGTATATACAGTATGCATGTATGTGTGTGTATATATATATATATATATATATATATATATAGTGTGTGTGTATATGGATATATATATATATATATATATATATATATATATATATATATATATATATATATATACAGGGAGTGCAGAATTATTAGGCAAATGAGTATTTTGACCACATCATCCTCTTTATGCATGTTGTCTTACTCCAAGCTGTATAGGCTCGAAAGCCTACTACCAATTAAGCATATTAGGTGATGTGCATCTCTGTAATGAGAAGGGGTGTGGTCTAATGACATCAACACCCTATATCAGGTGTGCATAATTATTAGGCAACTTCCTTTCCTTTGGCAAAATGGGTCAAAAGAAGGACTTGACAGGCTCAGAAAAGTAAAAAATAGTGAGATATCTTGCAGAGGGATGCAGCACTCTTAAAATTGCAAAGCTTCTGAAGCGTGATCATCGAACAATCAAGCGTTTCCTTCAAAATAGTCAACAGGGTCGCAAGAAGCGTGTGGAAAAACCAAGGCGCAAAATAACTGCCCATGAACTGAGAAAAGTCAAGCGTGCAGCTGCCAAGATGCCACTTGCCACCAGTTTGGCCATATTTCAGAGCTGCAACATCACTGGAGTGCCCAAAAGCACAAGGTGTGCAATACTCAGAGACATGGCCAAGGTAAGAAAGGCTGAAAGACGACCACCACTGAACAAGACACACAAGCTGAAACGTCAAGACTGGGCCAAGAAATATCTCAAGACTGATTTTTCTAAGGTTTTATGGACTGATGAAATGAGAGTGAGTCTTGATGGGCCAGATGGATGGGCCCGTGGCTGGATTGGTAAACGGCAGAGAGCTCCAGTCCGACTCAGATGCCAGCAAGGTGGAGGTGGAGTACTGGTTTGGGCTGGTATCATCAAATATGAGCTTGTGGGGCCTTTTCGGGTTGAGGATGGAGTCAAGCTCAACTCCCAGTCCTACTGCCAGTTTCTGGAAGACACCTTCTTCAAGCAGTGGTACAGGAAGAAGTCTGCATCCTTCAAGAAAAACATGATTTTCATGCAGGACAATGCTCCATCACACGCATCCAAGTACTCCACAGTGTAGCTGGCAAGAAAGGGTATAAAAGAAGAAAATCTAATGACATGGCCTCCTTGTTCACCTGATCTGAACCCCATTGAGAACCTGTGGTCCATCATCAAATGTGAGATTTACAAGGAGGGAAAACAGTACACCTCTCTGAACAGTGTCTGGGAGGCTGTGGTTGCTGCTGCACGCAATGTTGATGGTGAACAGATCAAAACACTAACAGAATCCATGGATGGCAGGCTTTTGAGTGTCCTTGCAAAGAAAGGTGGCTATATTGGTCACTGATTTGTTTTTGTTTTGTTTTTGAATGTCAGAAATGTATATTTGTGAATGTTGAGATGTTATATTGGTTTCACTGGTAAAAATAAATAATTGAAATGGGTATATATTTGTTTTTTGTTAAGTTGCCTAATAATTATGCACTGTAATAGTCACCTGCAGACACAGATATCCCCCTAAAATAGCTATAACTAAAAACAAACTAAAAACTACTTCCAAAACTATTCAGCTTTGATATTAATGAGTTTTTTGGGTTCATTGAGAACATGGTTGTTGTTCAATAATAAAATTAATCCTCAAAAATACAACTTGCCTAATAATTCTACACTCCCTGTATATATATAGTAGTATAAGGCAAAGTGCACTCCAGATTTAGTCCATAACCGCCTTGGGTGCTATATCAAAAATACAATAGCATCTAAACATGAAGCACTCCAAAGGTCTTGTATACTGATCACCTTTATTGTGAACGTTTTCGGGCATAAAATAGCCCGTCCTCAGACTTACAAAGTTACAAAAACTTACCACCAAGCTGTGCTTATAACCACCACCAAACAAATGTGTCCACGCTCTCCACGGTAGATGCGCCTTCCAGAACGAGTGACGTCATCATCCATGGCAACGTGTAAGGGACTACAAAACAGCAAATCAAAAGAAAATGAACAGATCACAAATTAAACTAAACTAAATATACATCCTGTCAAAGCACTAAAAAGAAAAACTTAATTACATGTGAGATTCACTGCAGTGTTATCAACGCCGCTCCTAGTGTGCCCGGCCGTGCGGTTACCAAGGGAACCAAAACAAACAAGACTGAACTGTCAAAGAAAGGATGGCACACGAGGGGGGGCGTGGTAGAGTAGCCGCTAAACAAATTATTGCTACATAATACTAAGCAATATACATCGCAAAAAGGCATATCCCCAAATTACAAGATGATTCTAATACCCAACTAAAAAACCACATCATTGTACCTAAACGCAAATCAAAGCTATATGGCTAGGTTGCTAAGCAACCATAAAACATAAGAAATTGTTACTGGAAGTGTCAAATAGGATAAAAAAAAGCAATTTTTGTAACGAGCACCGCTCAACAGAAAAGTGGCATTAACAAATGGGTCACCAAAGTTATAGTGAATAAAACCCAGGGAAGCCAAACTGTACAAACATTGACGTCAGGCTATATATATATGTCAATCACTTAAATACCTGAAAGTAAATGGTAAACAGATAACAATGTACTTAGATATATATTCAACTTGAAAGCAAAAGTTTTTTGCAAATATACATAGAATAATAAAGTGGTCATTTTAGTGTTAATACAGTGAAATGTGACAATGGGATCTAAGCTCAGCCAAAAATTAGGCCATCAGAGAAAAATATTAATACATGTTGTCACATAACTTAATCATCAGCAAAACCAGATATCACAAATAAAACAAATAGAATTTCAGAAATAGATAGTGGATCTCATCAAATTATAAACTATACACATATTTATATTGAAATAATTGAATGATTCAGGACTCCCACAAGAGACACCAATACTGAATGGAGGTTATAAGAACACCTGCCAATCCAATTGGGTGTTAAGTCCATAGGGAACAAGGGTATTCAACTCGAATGTCCATTTTGCTTCCTTTTGTAGAAGCAAACGGTTTCTGTCCCCTCCTCTTGGCAATGGTGGTACATGATCAATGATTGTGTACTTAAGGTCCATCACACTGTGCTGTAGTTCCAGAAAATGTCTGGCTACCGGTTGTTCCGATGAACCCTTTTTAAGTGCCACCTTAATTGCAGAACGATGGTTTGCCATACGTGTACGCAAGTCGTTGGTAGTCTTACCTACATAATACAACCCACAAATACAATGTAGGAGATATATTATGTGTGTAGTGGTACACGTAAGTCAAAATCTATGTTTATAGATTTTGCATTTGTGTGGGTGGGTGAAACATGAGCCAGTTATAAGTCCTCCACATGTTGTACAGCCAAAGCATCGGAAGACTCCCGGTTTTTTGATGTCTAACCATGTAGATGGTCTGTAACTGTGTATAGGGTCAGTTTTGATTAATAAATCACGTAGTGATTTCGACCTTCTGTAGCCCACCCTAGGTGGTTCAGCTTTGTACAAAGGTAAAGACCTGTCAGTGTTGATGATTTTCCAATGTTTTCTTAGGGTGTCCATGAGGGGACCCTTATCGCCTGTGAATGTAGTCACAAATGTCATCCTTTTAGCCTCCTCCTTAGGTTCTCTGTCTTTGCCCTGACAAATGTTGTCACACTGTTTGGACAATAATTTTTGAGGATAGCTCCTTGTTTCAAACCATTGGACCATCTCTGTCAGTTGTTTGTCTCTAGTGTCAGTTTCCAAGTTGTTCCTAATAACTCTAAGCAATTGCGATTTAGGCAATGCTCTCTTTAGAGCAGGAGGATGGCAGCTGGTGTAATGTAATAAAGAATTTCTATCAGTGTCCTTTCTAAATAGTGTCAACTGGATTTTACCATTCCTTTTATATAATCTGACATCCAAAAAATCGATTTGGGATTTACTGGACACCATTTTAAACTTCAGAGCCGTGTTGGCTCCATTGAGTTGTTGAAACCAAGTCTCCAGGCCTTCCAATGTTCCAGACCAGATCAAGAATAAGTCATCTATATATCTCTTAAAAAATAGAATATTATTGACCTGAAAAAGCTTGGTCCCAAATTCCTCAAAATGGGCCATAAAAAGGTTGGCATATGATGGGGCCATGTTAGACCCCATCGCCGTCCCTTTCATCTGTAGGTAAAAAGATTGTTCAAATCTAAAATAATTGGTGGTAAGGCAGAACTCCAATAATTAAAGTAGTAGAGGGGGTCCAATCTAAGGATATCTGGAAAGATGAAAGGAAATTGCTTGTAGCCCTTCCCTATGGGGAATCACGGTATACAGACTAGTCACATCTAATGTAACTAGCCATATATCTTCATCCATATCCTCAAGACCATCCATATCCGCAGAATTGCTCAAGTATGAGGGTGTTTGATATACAAATGGTTGTAGAAACTTGTCCACAAAAGTTGCAATGGGCTGTTGTAATGAGCCTATGGCAGACACAATAGGTCTGCCCGGTGGAGGTGAGATTCCCTTGTGTATTTTGGGGAGGGTATATAGCACCGGAGTTCTTGGGTATATCACTGATAAATAGAGATAAGTATCCCTGTTGATGAATCCTTGGTCATACGTCAATTTGACATATTCATCCAACTTTTTCTTAAATGCATTAGTGGGGTCATGTGGCAGTGGTCTGTATGTATTGTCATCAGCAAGTTGTGACAAGATCTCTGTCCTGTAATCTTTATAGTTGAGAATGACCACTGCCCCGCCCTTATCTGCTTCACGTATGATTAAGTCCTTATTTCCTGAGAGGTTTCCAATCGTCTTTGGAGAAATTATTAAAAACCTCTTTCTGATGCGTGCATATGGACTGATTCATATCATCCTGAAGTAATCTCGTGAAATTGTTGATGCTAGCATTACTGAAATGTGGATTATATGTAGACTTTTTCTTTAGTTGATCATGGTCCATCTCGGATTCACCAAATTTATCCTTCAGACTGAGTAATCTTTGGAATTTTTTAGTGTCTATATAAAATTCAAAAGGGTCAGTTCTGCTGGTTGGAACAAAAGTAAGTCCCTTATTCAGGATTTTAATTTCAGAGTCACTGAGGGGATAGTCACTCAGATTGACCACTATGTTATTAAGTGTACTCATTTCTGTGGATGTAGCGGTGGTTTTCCTCTTATAGCCCCCTCTCCTGATACACCCCCTCTTCCTCTGTAGTTTTTTGAGCGTGTTGTAACTCCTTGGGGGTGTTGTGTTTCCTGAGCAGGATTCTGTGCTTGTTCAGTATCGGAGCCTGAACTAGACCCCGAGCTTTCTACAGTAGTCAGATCCTGAGGTTTGTAGTAGCGTGCTCATCTCCTCTTAGAAAGATGTTTTCTCTGTCTCTCACTGGCTGACAATTGCCACAAATAGAATCGTTTGTCCCGGTAATCACTTATTACAGCCTCCAACTTCTTATTCTTAAACTGTATAAGATCAGTTTCATATTTATCGATCTTTGTCTGGAGTTTGTTTAACCAGTCCTCTGTATTGCCAGCTTGTAACCTCGATAGGTTTGGTAGCTCATAAGCTGCAATTTCTGCCTTAATTAATTGTAACAATCTTCCTACTTCTTGTATGACCAGTAACACTAGGTCTAAAGAGCATTTATTTTCGATGCTACACCATCTGTCACAAAATAAGGGGTTGTTTCTACCCAAAGTGGGCACATTCTTAATCCGGAATTCCCTTGGAATGAAACCTCTGCAATAATATTCTGAAAGGTATGCCCCATGTAGGGTTAAGTCCTTCTCTTTTTGTTTCAGCTTCAATAAATGTGTATAGATGTACGCTGGTTTATCTAGTACAGGGGGTAAAGCTAGTTTATCAAATAATATATCCTCTGCATCTGCTTCCGTGAAATGGAAGGTACTAGCTCCAGGGATTGTGTCTATATCCCTGATATCTTCTGTAATATCAGACGATAGATCTGTTGTCATAATGTATCCAAAAGGATTGTGTCCCAAAAGAATTATGTAAGTGCAAAAACAGCAGCCAGGAGAATACTCCAAATTCTGTAATCGGGTGCAAACAAAAAATCTTTAAATAGTAGTATAAGACAAAGTGCACTCAAGATTTAGTCCATAACCGCCTTGGGTGCTATATCAAAAATACAATAGCATCTAAACATGAAGCACTCCAAAGGTCTTGTATACTGATCACCTTTATTGTGAACGTTTTTCGGCATAAAATAGCCCGTCCTCTGACTTACAAAGTTACAAAAACTTACCACCAAGCTGTGCTTATAACCACCACCAAACAAATGTGTCCACACTCTCCACGGTAGATGTGCCTCCCAGAACGAGTGACGTCATCATCCATGGCAACGTGTAAGGGACTACAAAACAACAAATCAAAAGAAAATGAACAGATCACAAAATAAACTAAACTAAATATACATCCTGTCAAAGCACTAAAAAGAAAAAGTTAATTACATGTGAGATTCACTGCAGTGTTATCAACGCCGCTCCTAGTGTGCCCGGCCGTGCAGTTACCAAGGGAACCAAAACAAAGAAGACTGAACTGTCAAAGAGGACAGCACACGAGGGGGGGCGTGGTAGAGTAGCCGCTAAACAAATTATTGCTACATAATACTAAGCAATATACATAGCAAAAAAAGGCATATCCCCAAATTACAAGATGATTCTAACACCCAACTAAAAAACCACATCATTGTACCTAAACGCAAATCAAAGCTATATGGCTAGGTTGCTAAGCAACCATAAAACATAAGAAATTGTTACTGGAAGTGTCAAATAGGATCAAAAAAAGCAATTTTTGTAATGAGCACCGCTCAACAGAAAAGTGGCATTAACAAATGGGTCACCAAAGTTATAGTGAATAAAACCCAGGGAAGCCAAACTGTACAGCGGTGTTCTTCACAAACATTGACGTCAGGCTATGTATATATGCCAATCACTTAAATACCTGAAAGTAAATGGTAAACAGATAACAATGTACTTAGATATATATTCAACTTGAAAGCAAAAGTTTTTTGCATATATACATAGAATAATAAAGTGGTCTTGTTTGTTTTGGTTCAGTTCAGTCTTGTTTGTTTTGGTTCCCTTGGTAACCGCATGGCCGGGCACACTAGGAGCGGCGTTGATAACACTGCAGTGAATCTCACATGTAATTAACTTTTTCTTTTTAGCGCTTTGACAGAATTTTCCTACCTTAATAACGATTGGCTGATAGAATCCTATCAGCCAATCGGAATTCGAGGGACGCCATCTTGGATGACGTCCCTTAAAGGAACCGTTATTCGTCGGGAAGTCGTCTGTGAAGATGGATGTTCCGCGTCAGCGGGATGAACATGGATCCGGAAGAAAGAAGATTGAAGATGCCGCTTGATAGAAGACTTCAGCCGGATCATGGACCTCTTCAGCTCCCGCTTGGATGAAGACTTCAGTCGGATCATGGACCTCTTCAGCTCCCGCTTGGATGAAGACTTCAGCCGGATCATGGACCTCTTCAGCTCCCGCTTGGATGAAGACTTCGGAAGCTCTTCTGGACCGATCGGTGAACCCGGTGTGGTGAAGACAAGGTAGGGAGATCTTCAGGGGCTTAGTGTTAGGTTTATTTAAGGGGGGTTTGGGTTAGATTAGGGGTATGTGGGTGGTGGGTTGTAATGTTGGGGGGGGGTATTGTATGTTTTTTTTTACAGGCAAAAGAGCTGAATTATTTGGGGCATGCCCCGCAAATGGCACTTTTCAGGGCTGGTAAGGTAAAAGAGCTTTGAACTTTTTTTAATTTAGAATAGGGTAGGGCATTTTTTTATTTTGGGGGGCTTTGTTATTTTATTAGGGGGCTTAGAGTAGGTGTAATTAGTTTAAAATTGTTGTAATATTTTTCTAATGTTTGTAAATATTTTTTTATTTTTTGTAACTTAGTTCTTTTTTATTTTTTGTACTTTAGTTAGTTTATTTAATTGTATTTATTTGTAGGTATTGTATTTAATTAATTTATTGATAGTGTAGTGTTAGGTTTAATTGTAGGTAATTGTAGGTATTTTATTTAATTAATTTATTGATAGTGTAGTGTTAGGTTTAATTGTAACTTAGGTTAGGCTTTATTTTACAGGTAATTTTGTAATTATTTTAACTAGGTAACTATTAAATAGTTATTAACTATTTAATAGCTATTATACCTGGTTAAAATAAATACAAAGTTGCCTGTAAAATAAATATTAATCCTAAAATAGCTACAATATAATTATAATTTATATTGTAGCTATATTAGGGTTTATTTTACAGGTAAGTATTTAGCTTTAAATAGGAATAATTTATTTAATGAGTTAATTTATTTAGTTAGATTTAAATTATATTTAACTTAGGGGGGTGTTAGGGTTAAGGTTAGACTTAGCTTTAGGGGTTAATAAATGTATTAGAGTAGCGGTGAGGTCCGGTCGGCAGATTAGGGGTTAATACTTGAAGTTAGGTGTCGGCGATGTTAGGGAGGACAGATTAGGGGTTAATACTATTTATTATAGGGTTATTGAGGTGGGAGTGAGGCGGATTAGGGGTTAATACATTTATTATAGTAGCGGTGAGGTCCGGTCGGCAGATTAGGGGTTAATAATTGTAGGTAAGTGGAGGCGACGTTGGGGGCGGCAGATTAGGGGTTAATAAATATAATATAGGGGTCGGCGGTGTTAGGGGCAGCAGATTAGATGTTCATAGGGTTAACGTAGGTTGCGGTGGTGTACGGAGCGGCAGATTAGGGGTTAAAAAATTTTAATAGAGTGGCGGCGATGTGGGGGGACCTCGGTTTAGGGGTACATAGGTAGTTTATGGGTGTTAGTGTACTTTAGAGCACAGTAGTTAAGAGCTTTATGAACCGGCGTTAGCCCAGAAAGCTCTTAACTCCTGTTTTTTTTCTGCGGCTGGAGTTTTGTCGTTAGATTTCTAACGCTCACTTCAGCCAAGACTCTAAATACCGGCGTTAGAAAGATCCCATTGAAAAGATAGGATACGCAAATGGCGTAGGGGGATCTGCGGTATGGAAAAGTCGCGGCTGGAAAGTGAGCGTTAGACCCTTTCCTGACTGACTCTAAATACCAGCGTTAGCCCAAAACCAGCGTTAGGAGCCTCTAACGCTGGTTTTGACGGCTAACGCCAAACTCTAAATCTAGCCGTATGTGTTTAAAAGAGGTTAAAACATATAAAGCCAGCTCCAGAGTAGTAACACTACAGGACGCCAGATGAACACATATGGTGAGTCAACGACAAGAGACAAAAGTGTGCAGCCACCAATCACCAGCTAACTCCTAGAAATGCAGGATATTTGCATATTCTTAATTTTAACAAAAGATACAAAGAGAATAGTAAATAGGAAAATAGAACTGATTTTAAAATTGTCATCATTTTATGACTTTCCAACTCCTTTACGGATAGATGCAGATGTGCATGTGTCTAGGGTACACTGCAGCATTAAAAAAGTTTGGCTGCACTTTTAGTGAAGTATATTGAGCTGCTGCACATTAAAGGGACATGAAACCAATCTCTTTTCTTTCATGACGCAGACTATACGATTTTAAACAATATACTTATTTTATTAAATTTGCTTAATTCTCTTAGTATCCTTTGTTGTGGGAGCAGCAATGCACTACTAGGAGATAGCTGAATACATCCAGTGAACCATTGACAAGAAGCATACAGTATATATAGTATGTGCAGCCCCTAATAAGCAGCTAGCTTCCATTGCATCTCCTGAACCTACCTAGATATGCTTTTCAACAAAGAGAGCAAAACAAATAGTAAATTGGAAAGTTGTTTAAAATCATTTGCTCTATCTGAATCATGACAGATTCATTTGGGCTTTGCTGTGGCTTTAAAACACAACTGATTATGCATCTGATGTGATATAGTGTTTCAGTTATTGTCACTACTGGTGAAGAAAATGCAATGCCAGTAAACAATATTAAAAATCTAGTTCTACTGCAGTGTCCTTATTCAATAATGACATGTTGGTAAAACTGTATTAGATGCAGTGTTGGAAATAATATGTAGTAAAAGTATTGGTTTTGTATTAGTGGTGCAGTTTGACTTGATATCAGATGTTTTCAGTTGTTTAATTGAGATCCATGTTATCAAAAATATCATTTATAAAATTACCATTAAAGCTCAGAGGTCTGTTTCTCCACTATCAAGAATTTAGTGAGCACAAACAGTTATGGCTTTAGCTATGTCAACCGCATTAAAGGGACCATTGTGATGTTTACAAGCTTCAATATTTTACCATTTTATTTCAGTCATAATCTGTCAAATTAGTTCAATCTTGTTTATTGATCCAATAAGTGTTGAACATTTACTGCAAAGCTGCAGCACAATAAAATAACAAACAGCCCTGTAAATCTGTGCTCTGAAGGTTTATGTCAAAATAAAATCTAGACAGGAATATTGCACATATACAAAGAGCATTTAGCAGTATCTGATGTGCGCTTTCTGATTCCAGGTACACATATTCACTATCCCAGTGGGTAATGTACAAACTGCTGTTTATATTAGAATTGGCTGACCCAGTGAATGTTGCCCATGGGAGATAATGCTCTCATTTATCAAATTCTAATGGTTGAACATTCTCAGTCAATACTTAAATGGAAAACCTTCAGGTTGAGGAAGAATTGCAGACATTATTGCATTGATGCCTATAACACTTGTCTCTATATTGAGTATATAATGTATAAGTAGATTAACATCTATTTTATTTTATTCTTCACTTTCCATCTGGTGGGAAGTGTAGATAATAACGTAATAATTATATTAACTTTAGAGACACATTAGTAATAGCTATTGAATAAATGAGCAAAAAACTAAACAAAACACTTTTTTAGGCAAACAGCAAGGATATATGAAAGAGCAATATGTGTGTTAAATATAATTAAAAAACATTACATTAAATATTTAGATATATTCTATAGATTATTGAAACTATTTTACAATATGTTCAATAATTTTTTTAAAAAAAATATTAATTTATTTTAATATTTTATATTTAATATTTTAATAATGCTCCTTAAGATTATACATTTCTTATATGCACTAACACAAAAGCGTTAAATGTAAATTGCGAAACCCGATGCGCAAAATGCACATTTTATATTCTTATGTACTTCACATAGAAAATAATTTTCTTTTTATCATGTTTTATATATATATATATATATATATATATATATATATATATGCATATCTGATACTGTTTGTTCATGTAAAATACATATCTATACATATGTATCTATAAGAATTGATGTACAGATATAGGTATATCCAGATATAGGGGCCCATTTATCAAGCTCCAGATACAGCAGTTATGAAGCAGCGGTCTAAAGACCGCTGCTCCATAACCTGTCCGCCTGCTCTGAGCAGGCGGACAGTCATCGCCGCAATGCAACCTGATCGATTACGATCAGGTTGATTGACACCCGCTGCTGGCGGCAGCGTTGCACCAGCAACTCACAAGAGCTGCTGGTGCAATGCTGAATACGGAGAGCGTATTGCTCTCCGCATTAAGCGAGGTCTGTCGGACCTGATCCGCACTGTCAAAAACCCCATAAATATTTAAATACATATGTACACCCATATAATCAAATATATATGCATACATAAACATATTTAGACATATATATATATATATATATATATATATATATATATATCTCAATAAGCCGGCAGCCCAGCACTCCAACCTTTAAGGTGTAGTTACCACCTGGGTGCTATCCTCCAACACACATTCATCTACTTCTTCCCATAGGAGGGCAATCACATGATTTATACATTAATATGTCTTTATTTCAAATTCATTGTCGACGTTTCGGCCCCTGATCAGGCCTTTCTCAAGACAAAAATGCTCAGAAACCATCACAGATAAAATCTCCACAGCGGCATTACAGCCGTTCTCCCATGACACAGGCCAGTTTAAATACCTTTGCATACCTTTTTTTTCTAACACCTGAGACCTCATATCTTTGAGTTCTTACAACGTTTTATGCAATTTTGTTTAAAATACTTTTTATCAGACAGTTATCATGAGTGTAATTGTACTTTTAAATGTATTTTTTATGTTTTTTGTGCAACCTTTTGTCTTGCCTAACACTTAACTAGAGCTCTGAAGTCGCACTAACTGGAACCACATTAAATTTAATTGCGCTCAAGTGAACGTGTTTACTTTAAACTCGTAACACGTATGCTATTTCTGATGTATGCAAAGAGCCGCAAAATACCTCTTATCGCTAGCGCTACACTTAGCGTTCCACTCGTAATCTAGCCTATTGTCTCTTCTGAATCACTTCTGGTGAAAGAGCAGTATGACAAGAGGTACTGCTATCTTTTTTATCAGTAAGGTGGAGGCGAAGGAGGGAGCCATTTTATTGCTAGACATAGTATGCAAGTAAATACACAAAGATGAAATAAAAGGTTTCAACATAATGAAAATTATTGTAAAACTTTCATATACATTTTTTTTTTAAATAATTTTTTATTGAGATATTTGTCAGTTACAAACACAAGTGGATGTCCGATGATAAACAAGAAAATAAGTGAAGACAATGCACATATTGCATACAGTGAGCTTGCGGGTATAGGTAAACATCAGTGAGACTGCCTAAATTAGAGTACAATATAGAGTTTAAGTATATCCTGACCATGTATACATTGTTAGTAGCTAGCTTTCTAAACATATGCCCAAGAACAGTATATATCAGCACAAAGTGGAAATATTGTTTAGCAAAATTAATCACATAAGGAAGAAAACATCATTCAAGCGCAAGTATAACTTTATAGGGCTGCTCACTGTGACAAACTAAGATACATCCTAATCAAGTTCACTGCTCTGCTGGTATTCTCTCCATATACCACTTCAATAATAACATAACTGGACCTATAATGATATCTCTTTTTTATATATAACATACTATATGGTATGAAACAGTATATGAATAATTTGGGGTGGATCAGCAGGCAAGAGCTGCTCTAGATTGAGAGAGGGATGGGACTTGGGCCTTTGCTAGCTTAGTACGTTATCTAAAAAAAGAAGTGAAGGAAAAAAAAAAGAAGCTAAATATTAGAGGCAGGATTGAGTATATTCCATTAAGGGTCTGGGCCTAAGGATATATGTATATCTAGGGCATTGACTATTTATATAATTAGTGGGTAAGTCTGAAAGCATGGCAATTTGGATAAAAAAGTAAAATATAATGGAATATTTAAGTCTAAAAATATATGTTGTCTAGGATGGTGTAAGTAGCTTGCGGGGAGGGAGTCTTTTAACGGAAGGGGTATAATAAACTATGTAGTGTGGAGACTGCTGGGGGGTTACTGCTAAGGGTTAGATCTACCTGGCTTTAAGATCTACCAAGTTAGACACCCATTCAGGTCAGACTGGAATAGATATTGGACTGCGTTGATTCCTAATTAGGTGCTGAAGTTATGAGAGTTGACTATGGGTGAATATATGAAGCCTGACAAGCTAAAGGTGGCTCTGTAGATGATTCCTAGTGAAAGGTTATGGAAGTGGACAGGGTTATGGAGCAGCGGTCTTTAGACCGTTGCTTCATAACTGCTGTTTCTGGCGAGTCTAAAGACTCGCCAGAAACACGGGCCCCCAAGCTCCATTCGGAGATTGATAAATGGGCCTCTAGTTCTGAACCGCGGTGATATATATCTCACTCTTTGTTGGAAGTTTCACCAAAAACTAATAAAAGTTCATGGGAGATCTTTGTTAGGAATCGTCCTAGGGGAACAAATGTTAAAGTCTCTTCCCACTCGCTCGATGACTCTGGGGTGGTGTGATTCCGAAAGAGCCCCAGATGCCCCACACGGGATCCGACCGCATCACCTGACCAGGACACTGGAGATGAGAGAGTTTCATTGTCCCGTTTGGAGTTGAAGTGAGGGTGGGTAAATGAGAGAGTGTCAGACGTACCATGTCTGAGGGTCGCTCAACGTCAGGTATCAGAATAGCACTAGATCTCCCAGTCTTCAATGTAGCTGCGCAAAGGACGGTGTAAGTGAACTGAAGTAGACACCTCTGAGCTACTTTCATTGCTGCCCATACTCTTCGCTGCCCATACTCTTCAGATCCGTAGATGGAGGTCTGTTTTGTAAGAAGGTAGAGCTCTGAAGGTTCAGTTGCATCATGCTCAGATAATGGTGGTTGTTGGGTGCCATCTTTTATGCGGGCCTCCATAATGCAAGCTTTAAGATTGGCAAACCCGGTGTCCATCTTCTGGTCCAGTTCTAGAAGCAGGGCTGCTATATTTGTTTGGAACTCCTCCATCATGTTATTTAGGATCAATAGTTAGAGGGGCCCGTTTTACCCGGGAGGCCGGGGGGGGGGGGGTTAGAAAGAAAATTACAGGCTGCCTCCTTGCCCAATTAGTTATGTAGAGTAGTGCTTCAAGTGGTGTAATCTTCTCAGAATTAGACTCCTCCGGTAAAGGATATTACCATTGTACAGACTCGGATTGTCAATGGGGAATATGCTAAGCTTGGGTAGGCTAAAAATGATAGCGCAGATTCAAGTGCAGGTGATGGCCTAAAATCGTAACTGGCTAATTCAGGTCCTGGGTATTATTATATGTCAATCTTGACTCAGCTCGAAATTATGAGATAGGTAGTAGTAAGTTGCTGTAAGCAGGGGATGAGATAAGAGCTGTATTCCAGAAAAACTTGTAAATTAGATAAATAGCCCCAGGGGCTTCATGAAAAGCGACCGATCGTGGGCTTTTCTTAGCCACACCCCTCTCATATAACATTTTAATGCTTTTAATTAACAGATGTTAAAGGGACATTCCTGTCAAAATTGAAATGCACATAGATGAATTACATCTTTCAATAGAAATATTTACAATATACAGGTAGCCCTCAGTTTACGCCGGGGTTAGGTTCCAGAAGGAATGGTTGTAAATTGAAACCGTTGTAAATTGAAACCCAGTTTATAATGTAAGTCAATGGGAAGTGAGAGAGTTAGGTTCCAGGCCCCTCTCAAAATTGTCATAAGTAACACCTAATACATTATTTTTAAAGCTTTGAAATGAAGACTTTAAATGGTAAACAGCATTATAAACCTAAAAATATACTGTAGATTGTATCATCATCAAACTAAGTTTAATAAACAAAAACATTTGCTAAACCACACCTAATAAAATAATCACACAACAGACTGTATCATCATCACACTAAGTTTAATGAACAAAAACAAAATAATCACACAACAGACTGTATCATCATCACACTAAGTTTAATGAACAAAAACAAAATAATCACACAACAGACTGTATCATCATCAAACTAAGTTTAATGAACAAAAACGTTTTTTTACTTGCCTTTTCCTGCAAACAGTTCTCTGCATTGAGTCTGCAGCTAAGGGAAGTGGCTGCTAGATCTTGTTCATTTGAAAGCTGATCCATTGATCATGTCTGGCTTGCTTTTCTTTGCATGTGTTTGCTGCAACACAAGTGGACAGCTCCACCTATTGGCTATTTTAATGTATGCATGAGCTAATGCTTTTAATAGCAGTCAATGCTTTTCAATAGCAAAAAAAGGGCGTTATTCTGAAACGGCGCAAATTGAACCGTCGTAAACCGAGGCCACCTGTACATATATTGGCAAAAATGTTTCTAGTAAAACTTATCACTGTTTTAATGTTAACATATTTCTTTGCACGTGCAAGTGAAGCATAGATAAATATTCTTAGTGCACCAGCATTTTAAATACTGCAGCTGCTCAGAGAGCCAATGGGCTTGTATCATGTCAGCAATTAACAAATTGATTCATTACCAGATGTTACAAGCACCTTAAGCTCTCTGACTGGTGCACTGGTGCACTGATGCACGGTGCATACTTAAATACACTTTTGAGGGAGCTATAATTTTTATTAGAAGTATTTTTGCTAATACATGTATATTACAAAACTGCTTCTATTCAAAACTGAAGTGCATCCATGTGGATTCTAATTTAGGATGGAATTTTCCTTTAAGCAACTAATATCAGTATAGCATAATGAAGTATCTTCCATCAGTTTAACCAGTGCTGGCAAGTTTACTAATTTATGGGTTCAGATAAATTATTTACAAAGTATAATAAAATGCAATAGATATCAGCCAGATCTCAATGAAACTTGCAATTTCCAGTAAGAACTACCCCCCCCCCCCTCAAAAAAAAATAAAATAAAGCAAAACAGAAACTGGTACCTTGAAATGGTATGAGATGTCCTGCTGTGACTGGAAGCAGCTACAGACAATAGAAGTCTATATAATCTGCAGATTGAAGAGACTACAATGGCTATTCTAGACACTAGTAAAAGGTCAGACAAAAGTAATAGGATAAAGTGTAAGTCAGTGGATAAACTAATACAAGGGAGAAGGACTGTCCAAACAATTTACAGTATCATTCGCCTAAAACCAACATTAAGTCAGAAATAACAGCAGGATCACCAATAGCAGACATCTAGTAGGCTACAGAGGAAAACAAGCAGAAATTCATTACACACAGGACCAATCAGAATGCTGAAGTAGAATTTAAAGGGACAGTAAAGTCAAAATTAAACTCCAATTTGCGTATATTATCAAATGTGCTTTATTCTTTGTTGAAGAGTAGGCTCAGGAGCAGGAATGCCCTACTGGGAGCAAGCTTAACACATCTGGTGGGCCAACAACAAGATGCCTATAAGTGCAACTAGCTTCCAATAGTGCATTTTTGCTCCTAAACCTACCTATATATTTTTGGATTTATTGATGATTGGAGATAGACAGACACATTTAGTGCCAGATGAAGAGTGGCACGCTAACAGTTATGCACAAGTGAAAAGGGGTTTACAAATTGAAAGTAAACATGATTGCTTGAGCGCAATTGAAGTTAACGCCTGTCGGGATAGCACATCCTCAGAGCTCTGGTTAAAGGGATACTGAACCCAATTTTTTTCTTTCATGAGTCAGATAGAGCATGTAATTTTAATCAATGTTCTAATTTATTTCTATTATCCTTTTTTCTTCATTCTCTTGGTATCTTTATTTGAAAAAGCAGGATTGTACGCTTATACGCCAGCCCATCTTTGGCACATTATAAATACTATCTATAATCAAAAGATAAAAACACATTAATATAAACTTAAAAAACACATATAAATTCGTAATATAAAAAGCTCTTTTATAATATGATGAGTATTACGAATTTATATGTGTTTTTTAAGTTTATATTAATGTGTTTTTATCTTTTGATTATAGATAGTATTTATAGCGTATCAATTTGTGGTAGATTAGGACATATTTTGCAAACGCAAGATTTAGTATCTGAGAGGTGTGTTTTATTTGTATGATTTGATAGGATGCCCACTTATGGCTCTATTAACCAATGTATATGTTAAGATAGGAGGTGTGCCAAAACCCTTAGTTGATGATTGGCCATAGGGGGTTTAAATAGAGCAAGACTTAGAGTAATAATATAGCCTGATGAAATGGCACGTAGCCAAGAAACGCGTTGCTAAGCAACACTTTTATATGTTTTAATAAAGTGTATTGGATCTTTTAAGCCTTGCTCTGGACTTTACATTATTCACCCACATATGGTGAGACCCGCCTAGTTGGGTCTATTTTATTAGGTGCATCTAATACAGGATCCTCCCTGTTGGCGTCCCTTATTGGAAACCGGTATCGGAAGTGGAGCCTCGTTTTGGATACCTAGCTGTCACAGCCTTGGAGAGTTAGCCGAGCGGCTCTGAAGCTTCGGCTTGTCCGTTATTGCACTGGGTGTGCAACTTTTCTTGTGAGTACCTGACCTCCATCTGCTCTTTCGTTAAGTGTTTGTGAACTTGCTGCACAAAGAGCACCTCTTGTCTTTTGTTTTACAGGACTTGTTTTGAATATTTTTGTTTTACAGCACTACCACTGTTTGATTTGTTCTGCAGATTTTCAGATTAACAGTCAGCGATTGTATGTGGCAATGGGAAATTATATTCTCTATAATTATAGATAAATTGTTATATGTAGGTTTTGTAGCACATCTCTCTAACACTTTGTCATAAACCAGCAATAGGAGGATATGTATTTTTTTTTGGGGGGGGGGGTGGCGGCAAAATGTATCCTCACCTAGGTAGCCAAAAATCCTTGCACCGGCTCTGCATTTAGCCACTAATCAGCAAGCTGTACCCAGGTGCTGAATCAAAGATGGACCAGTTCATATGCTTACATTCCTGTTTTTTCAAATAAAGATATCAAGGGAACAAAGAAAAAATGATAACAGGAGTAATTACAAAGTTGCTTAAAATTGCACTCTCTATATATACTAGTGGGAAAGCCTATTGTGGTGACTTAACCACCGAACCACCCTGCCATTTTCAGAAGGGCAGTCTATTGTGGTGACGGAACCACCCTGCCATTTTCAGAAGGGCAGTCTATTGTGGTGACGGAACCACCCTGCTATTTTCAGAAGGGCAGTCTATTGTGGTGACGGAACCACCCTGCCATTTTCAGAAGGGCAGTCTATTGTGGTGACGGAACCACCCTGCTATTTTCAGAAGGGCAGTCTATTGTGGTGACGGAACCACCCTGCCATTTTCAGAAGGGCAGTCTATTGTGGTGACGGAGCCACCCTGCCATTTTCAGAAGGGCAGTCTATTGTGGTGACGGAACCACCCTGCCATTTTCAGAAGGGTAGTCTATTGTGGTGACGGAACCACCCTGCCATTTTCGGAATCCACCTGGATGCAGCTTACGCATGCGGATGATGCCTGCAGCTTCAGGAGCTCCAGCTCTCAGCTGTTATGTTACAGCTGAGAGTTAGAGCTCCTTAAGCTGTCTCGTGCTGAGGTGGCTGCACGCACATTTAACATTCCTTTGAAGATGCGTGCGCAACTGCCAACGGCGACGGACGCGTTACAAACACGATTATAGTTTATATATGTATATATATGTGTGTGTGTGTGTACATATGTATTTATATATGTGTTTATATGTATTTACAGACAAATATACACATATAAACACATAAATACATATGTATACATATATAGACATATATACACATATAAACACATAAATACATATGTATACATATATAGACATATATACACATATAAACACATAAATACATATGTATACATATATAGACATATATACACATATAAACATATAAATACATATCTATACATATATAGACATATATAGAAGTGCATTAGAGCCCTTTGTACAGTCAAGTAGACAAAAACATGAAAAAGCATGTTTATGCAATATTCATATTTAATAAAGTGTTTGTGTATTTACTGTAAATATTTCACATTACAATGTTCTGCGCATAGCAGAATATGTTCTAAGTATTTATAAATACATATTCCTATATATACCTGTATATAATCATGTGTATATATTTGTGTATATATATATATATATATAAATTTACTGTATATACTTTTATATATATATATATATATATATATATATATATATATATATATATATATATATATTGTACCAAAAAACATCAGATATATGTAGAAATATAGTAAGATAGTAGGAAAAGTAGTACTAATGGTAAGTATAGGTGCCAAATATTTTTGTATTCAACAAGCACCTGTTAGGGGGGCAATATAGCACTAAAGAGACTCATAGAAAAGTGAGTTACAAAGTCTGTAACAAAAAAGAGTGCTTTGCCCCTGCAATTATATAGGAAAAATTCTCACTGAATAATACAGGAATAATTCTCACTGAATAATTCAGGAATGATTCTCACTGAATAATACAGGAATGACCTGTGTCGTATTGTTGTTTTGTAGAGGTTGATATTGTTGGTTTAACTATTCAATCATACACGTTTAAAAACACTTAAACTCTCTAGATATCAATATATAGCATAGGTGTGTGAATAATACCTCTGAGAATCATGTATATAGATGTGAAACATTGTACTTGGTTTCTGTAATATCAAGCAGTCAGATACAAACAATCGGCTATATTACGAGTCTTGCGTTATGAGTAAAAAAGCAGCGTTATAACGCTGATTTTTTACTACCGCTGGTATTACGAGGCTTGCAGATTTAGGGGCACCGCACACTTTTTTGGCCTTACCGCAAATCAACTTACTCAAATTGCGTATAGTATTTTTTCTATGGGACTTCCATAGCGCCGGTATTACGATCTTGTCCTGGGAGGCTAAAAAGTGAGCGGTATAGCCTATCCCGTCAAGATTCATACTGCATTTTAAAGTCAGTAGTTATGAGTTTTACACTACAACGCTGTAGCATAAAACTCATAACTAAAGTGCTAAAAAGTACACTAACATGCATAAACGACCTATTAACCCCTAAACCGAGGCCCTCCCGCATCGCAAACACTAAAATAAAATTATTAACACCTAATCTGCCGCTCCGGACATCACAGCCACTATAATAAACATATTAACCCTTAAACTGCCGCTCTTTCGCCTCACAAACATTAGTTAAATATTATTAACCCCTAATCTGCTCTCCCTAACATCGCCGCTACATACCTACATTTGCTTGCACAGTCAACTTTAGCACAGCTGCTCAGTGTAATAGATTCTGTCTGCTTAAGCCCCTTCTATAGCGGAGGCTGGATTAAAGTTTAACTGACTTGTTTCACTAGCATAGCATAACGTCTGATCTCAGAATATAACACACATTTACAAGCTATTAGCAATCAACAATAATAGGGAGTAAGCGGTTAAAAACTGAGAGTATGAACTGTCTGAAGCCAGACCCGTGACACGTGTTTCACTCATGCTTCCTCAGAGGGGTTATATACACATATAAACACATAAATACATATGTATACATATATAGACACATATACACATATAAACACATAAATACATATGTATACATATATAGAAGTGGATTAGAGCCTTTTGTACAGTCAAGTGGACAAAAACATGAAAAATCATATTTATGCAATATTCATATTTAATAAAGTGTTTGTGTATTTATAAATATTTCACATTACAATGTTCTGCACAGCAGAATATGTTCAAAGTATTTATAAACAGATATTCCTATATATATCTGTATATATATATATATATATATATATATATAATCATGTATATATATAGGTACACACATATATATATATATATATATATATATATATATATTTATATATGCATTTGAACCATTTACAGTCAAGTAGAGAAAAACACGAAAGAGCATATTATGCATTATTCATATTTAATAAAGTGTTTGTGTAGTTATAGTAAATATTTCACATTCTAATGTACTTCACATAGGGGAATATGTGCTAAGTATTTTTAAATAGATATTCATATATATATATATATATATATATATATATATACAATATTTTTATATATATATATATATATATATATATATATATATATATATATACAGTATATATATCTGTATATATCTGTATATATCTGTATATATCTATGCCTATAAATAATCATATATATATTGTACCAAAATACCATCAGATATATGTAGAAATATGTATTTATGAATAAATAGAATATATTCTTCTACGTGAAGAACATTGGACTGTGAAATATTAATATTTTCATGTTAGGTTAGCGCTCTTGAGAAAACGTGATTGGTTTGCCCATGCGCAATATCCTAACTTCGGCTTTTGCATATCAGGTTAGCGCGCAAGTGAAAACCTTTAACTTGTAACTTTTAATACAAGCCCTACCCGACATGCACAAAAAGCTTACTACTAGCTGAGTTAGCGCGCATGTGGAAGCGTTAAATTCGATCCACTTATAATCTGGCCCTTAATTGTTAAAAAGGTTTAGTTGAACTGTGAAATCTCTACACCAGATCTAGCCACCGTTACTGATGGTCCATGGAGTCTCTCACAAATTGCATACTTCAATTTTGGTGATCAACTTGGGTTGTTCTTGCCGATTGGTGGATAAACTCATCCACCAATAAAAAAGTGCTGTCCAGAGTGCTGAATAAAAAAAGGCTTCTTTTTAAAATATAGATAGCAAGAGAACAAAGAAAGATTGATAATAGGAATAAATTAGAAAGTGGCTTAAAATTGCATGCTCTATCTGAATCATGAAAGAAAAAAATTTGGGTTTAGTGTCCCTTTAATGATAGAAAGCTATTTTATCAGAAAGAAGAAATGTGTATATTAAAGGTGCACTAAAGTCAAAATGGAAGTGTCATGCTTCAGATAGAGCACACAATGTAAAAGAAAAGTGCCCAGTAAATACACATATGCATTTTATGATTGGTTGATGGCTGTGATACAGGGGAGGGAAAACTGGATTCATTTTGAAAATTTGCCAGAAAATATTCTTCTGCTCAATTCATAGTGAAAGTAAGTGCTGATGCATTTCCTTTTTTTGTGTATCGTTCTGTTATTCAATGCTACTGTATGTAGATGACACTGAGGGCCTGATGATCGTAAGATTGCTGCGTCTGATGAGAAATGTTTAATTCTGTCTCGCCAGTCTCGCAATGTTCACGCCAGGTGAAATGGTCTAAACAATTGGGTTTTCCCTCATCATACAGATGAGCGGTGGCTTCTATAGGAAGTATAGGCCGTGTTACCTCTGGTAATGAATGCAAATATTAGCAGCTTGGAAGGGGCATATATTTAATAAATGGTTACTTAAAGGGACATGAAACTCAAAATTTTCTTTCATGATTTAGGTAGGCAATACAATTTTAAACAACTTTCCAGTTTACTTCTATTATCAAATTTGCTTCATTCTCTTGGTATCATTTGTTGAAGGAACAGCAATGTCCTACTGGTTTCTAACTGAACACAAGGGTGAGCCAATGACAATCATTATATATATGCAGCCACCAATCAGCAGCTAGAACCTATGTACTTTACTGCTCATGAGCTTTCCTAGATGAACCTTTCAGCAATGGATTACAAGAGAAGGAAGCAAATTAAATAATAGAAGTACATTGGAAAGTTTTTTAAAATGGTAGGCTGTGTCTAAATCATGAATGGCTAAATGTGACTTTACTGTCCCTTTAACATATAGTTTAACATCTAGATTGTAAGTTCCCATAAGAATAGGGCCCTCAATCCCCCCTGTATTTGTTTGTTTAATTTTGTCAGGTGTCTTATATTGTATTGTTTTGTATCACTGTTGTACTTTTATCTTTGTACCCATGTACAGCGCTGCCGAATCTGTTAGCACTTTATAAATAAATAATAATAATTAGACAATAAAGTCAAAATTAGACTTTTATTATTCAGATAGAGTATGAAATTTTAAACAGCTTTCCAATGTATTTCTATTATCAAATGTATCTTCTTCTCCTAGTTTCCTTTGTTGAAAAGCATACCTAGGTAAGCTCAGGAGCAGCAGTGCACTACTGGGAGGTAGCTGGTTAATGGAGCTGACCATATATGCTTCTTGTCATTGGCTCACAAGGCCAACTAGTTCACAGCAAGTGCATTGCTGCTCCTGATTTTAATCTTCAACCAATTTACTTCTATTTTGCTTAGTTCTCTTAGTATCCTTTGTTGAAAAGTATACCTAAGTAGGCTCAGGAGTTGGAAGTAAGCTGCTGATTGGTGGCTGCACAAGTATTCCTCTTGCCTTTGACTTACCAATGTGTTCAGCTAGCTTCCAGTAAATTGGAAAGTTTTTTTTGTTTATTTTGAAAGCCCTATCATTAAACTGCTGAGTACAACTACAATAGAATGGTTACTACTCACCATGCTACTGTTTTTCCTCATGTGTCTGCAACCGTCTTCAAAGTAATTCTCTTATTTTACCTCATAAGTATCAGTGCATCTTCACACTGGGCGCCGCCATATTAGAGATTATATTTATTTAACTTTTAAATTGTAAAAATGTAACTCTTATGCTTTGCTTTCTACTATGTGAGCTAAAGGTACAGCTGTCAAAAAGCCGGTAACATCACAGATCTGTGAAAGCTCAGTGCTTCTGTCACAGGATGCAACAATATGGAAGCTACAAGATGGAGGCGCCCAGTATAAAAGGCAGCACTTTACCAACTGGATTCTGTAAGGAGATAAAATAAGAAAATGGCTTTAAAGAGAGCTGCAGAAGGAAATGTAATAGCATGGTGATAAATAACCCTGTTACTGTACTTGTACTCAGCAGTTTAATGTCCCTTTATTTAGGTAAATGTGTTATAAATTGTCACTAATGAAAGATTGGCAAGAGGAGTGTATGTGAAAATGTTTGTGGTAGCCTTGCATACAATCAGCAAAATTACAAGTTGTGCGGTACGGCTATACCGCTGAAAAATTGGCCATTGTGCGCGAATATGCAGGTCTCCCGTATTACAAGTCGCGGCGGTATAGCTACACCGCTAGCATTTTAGCCTTTATGCAACTCTCCATTCCGTACTCAAAAAAAATGACTTGAGTGCAGGATTTTTATTGCACTTGTATTACAGGTTGTACGGTCCGGCTATAACGCTAGCATTATAGTCTATACGGCCGCAAACTATGCCGCTATCTGAGACCGATAGTTATGGATTTTGCTAAACAAAAATGTTTCACGAAACTCATAACTAAAATGTTACAAAGTACACTAACACCCATAAACTACATATTAACCCCTAAATCACCACCCCCCTGCATTGCAAATACTATTTTAAACCTACTAACGCCTAAACCGCCGACCCCCTACACAACCAACACTAAATAAACCTATTAACCCCTAAACCACCGCCCCCACATCGCTTCTACTATAATAAACATATTAACCCCTAAACAGCAGGCCCCCCACATCGCTACTACTATAATAAACCTATTAACCCATAAACCGCGGGCCCCCCACATCGCTACTACTAAACTAAAACTATTAACCCCTAAACCGCCATCCCCACAACGCAATAAACCTAATTACACTATTAACCCCTAAACTGCCACCCCTACAACACAATAGACCTAATTAAACTATAAACACCTAAACCACCATCCCCCCACAACACAATTAACTAATTTAATCACTATGCCCCCTAACCTAACACCCCCTAAATTGCATTCAAGCTTCAGTGTGCAGCATCGATCACATGAAGAGGATCCTCCATGCTGGATGGTCCTGTTCCACTTCCTCCTCCACTCCACTCTGCCCCACTCCGCAATCGCCCTGGATGAAGAAAGAAGAGGTCCCCGCACTGGATGAAGATGTCGCCACCTGGAAGAAGACCTTCACTGCCGGACTTCAGTTATTTGTGTTGTGGGGGGAAACACCATCCCCCCACAACACAAATAACTAATTTAATCACTATGCCCCCTAACCTAACACCCCCTAAATTGCATTCAAGCTTTAATGTGCAGCATCGATCGCATGAAGAGGATCCTCCATGCTGGATGGTCCTGTTCCACTGCCACCTCCACTCCACTCTGCCCCACTCCGCCATCACTCTGGATGAAGAAAGAAGAGGTCCCCGCACTGGATGAAGATGTCGCCGCCTGGAAGAAGACCTTCACCGCCGGACTTCAGGAATGGTGAGTACCTATTTCGGAGTTAGACTTATTTTTTTGGGGGGGGTTTAGATTAGGGATTTTTTTATTATTATTATTTATGGGCTGCAAAAGAGCTGATTGCCCTTTTAAGGGCAATGCCCATAAAATGCCCCTTATGGTGCAATAGGTAGCTTAAAATACAGTAATGTCCGTTTTAGTCCCTAAATATCCCATACTAGGTCAGGTGAGGAGTGCTGTATAAACAATATGGTCCTTCTTGAGGCAAAAAACGAAGTTCGGCTAAGTATCTCTTTGCTGTTTCTTTGCGGTCTCGCCCACCAAGTGACGTCACTTCCGGTCCGGCTTTAAAGATGAATAAATATGCCATTCTTTTACATTTTGATGTGATTGGAGAGTGATTTTTACACAAGGAAAATAATTTCTGGCATTGAGAGCCACGTTCATTACTACTATACCATACTTGAAGAAGTAATAGATATGTATATTATATATATATATATATATATATACAGGTATATATATATATATATATATATATATATATATATATATATATATATATATATATATACAGGTAGTCCCCAGGTTACAAACAAGATAGGTTCTGTAGGTTTGTTCTTAAGTTGAATTTGTATGTAAGTTGGAACATGCACTTTATTTAGGTGAAACTCTAGCCAAACCTTTTTTTAGTTTTGGAAAGCATAGGGAAAAGTTTGTTTTGCTATCTGTGCCACTGTTCAGAAAATTTCACATCACTTTCTGTCCTTGTGACAATTGGATTGTGAGTATTTTGGTTTATCCTGTAAAGAAGGATTGGCAATAAAGCTCTATTTTATCTGTTTGTAAGTATGAGTTGTACTTAAGTCGGATGTCTGTAACCCGGGGACTGCCTGTATATATATATATATATATATATATATATATATATATATATATGTCCAAAATTCAATACAATACCCAGAATGCAAAAAAAGTAAAAATAAATCAATAAAAACAAATGGTGGAGTTCACACAGAAGACTGTCCCTTTAAAATACATATGGTCTTAACCTAGGAGAGAAAGCTATTTTTTAAATATATATATATATATATATATATATGTGTGTGTTTATATTTATATATATAAATATATATATATATATATATAGATAGATAGATAGATAGATAGATAGATAGATAGATATACAGTGGAGGCTCCTCCAAATGTGTACAGCCGCACATGAACCCCCAGCCCCAATGAAGGGAAAAAAAAACTTTGAATAAAATATAATTTTTCCAAAAAATAAAAGCCAATGTCTTTTTTAAAAAAAAAGTATCTTTTTTTATTTATTTAACCGCACATGTGGTTAGCCTGATGCCTGTCATTATAGTGCTCTCATTAGATTTGCCTGCAGCCTTCTCCACCTCCCAACCCATCCCTATACTGTCTTAATCGCACAGTTCAGCCTGTGCGATAGACAGTGCGAGTGAGCAGAGAGGTGGTGCATCACTACAGTCATGTGATGACGCTGCAGCTTAATGAGACTCCTCCCACTCATTGGCGTGAAATCTCATTGCGGAGATAGTCGTTGAGCTGAGAGGAGCTCATTGACTTCACACTTGCAACAGTGCCGCTTTTCAAATGAACTTTTGGCACCACCTTTTCACTGCCCGCTCATTTTCTGGCCTCATCACACTGATTGCATGCTGTATGCAGGCAGACCTGCGCTCTATCTTTGGTGGGAGCAACTCAATATGCAGTGAGGAATCGGATGTGGGTGAGTGTGCTGCACTACTGCTTATAATACTTGTGTGCCCTCAGGGTTTAATTATTCCATACACTCAAGGTGTCTATAACAAATATCCATAGCATTTAGTAAAATGCTGTAGCTAGAGAGAAGTACATGGGTAACAGCTGCACTTCTCTTCATAATGCTTTTCACTGAGATTCAGCACGCAGATCTGTGATTTGTGTCTAAGATTGCACCGGGGGGCTGGGCTTCCAACATGGAGGTCATGCGACTCATGCTGTTTTAGCTGCTGTGTTAATACTCCCTCTCCACTGCTGTTCTGTGACAGAATGACAGGTATGGACCAATAGCAGTCTCTCCGGTCTGCCTCTTTACTTTCTCTTGACCTCACTACTTTCATTGCATTCCTTTGGAACAGCCAATAGAATGCGAGCTCAATCCTATTGGCTGATTGGATCAGCCAATAGGATTGAACTTCAATCCTATTGGCTGATTGCATCAGCCAATAGGATTTTTCCTACCTTAATTCCGATTGGCTGATAGAATCCTATCAGCCAATCGGAAATCGAGGGACGCCATCTTGGATGGCTTATTTTGTATACAGTGTAATTTTTGTAGAATGAGCCTTGATAGCTGAATATCATGGGCTTCATTTATAAAGTGGTGAAGACTTATTTATATGAGCCTAAAACAGCTAGTTTTGGCCAACAGATGCTGCATCACTTGCAACAAATATGGGCAGACCGGTTCCCCGTCTCTTAACTTTGTTCACCCAAACTTTGCTAATTAATGTTATGATTAAAAAGGCTTTAGAAATAGAATTAGTTAGCATTGTAATATTAATGTGTGTTTTGTACGTAAGGCTATGCATGATGTTTTGTGATTTATGTGTTTTTTAGAACTTTTTTTTAGGAAAAATGCCTTTGAAAAAAGAAACTGAAGTAAGTTTGAGGAAGTGCTATTAACAGCAGGAAACATAAATAGCATATGCTACACTTTTATAAACATTATCTTGCATCACTATGGGCTAGTTTAACGTGTGGTTAATTTAAAAAAAAATGTGCCACAATTGCCCCCCCCCCCAAATAAAATGGACAGTTCCTTTCTTTAAATAAAAAAAAATATTAGCATTTTTATTTAAAAACAAAACAAAACAAAAAAAAACTACATGAAGCCGTTATAAGGGGTTAAAGTTAGTGAGGGGATGTGGGGTGTTAGAAGAAAAAACAGCACTTAAAAGTGCCTTTACATTACGGTCTATGGGGACTGTGTTTTAACTGTAAATGTAAATGTATATGCTTATACATATATATTTATGTGTTAATATGTGTATATACTAGGTGTCACACAAGATTTTCTTTTATAAATCGTGAGGACATTTTGCTAAATTGTGCTCACGATTAAACTATATACAAACAGTACATTTAGTATTGGAATGCTCAAAAAGTATATTTATCCTTTCACAATACAATGCAATTATATTCAAATTATTGGAGGTGAAATAGGTGTAAATTATATTATATTTAAAGCATATATTGAACAGAAATTAGTTAATTATTCAGGTTAAAAATTGGTTTCTCAAAACAAAATAGTTGTGATCCTTGTAAAAAATTATGAATTGTACTATTTCAAATACATATTTTTCTGTCATTTTATTATAAAATATTGTCACAATCTTTTTTTTTTAAGCATGCAATTTGTTTTTAATAATACTATGGAAACATCTAATTTGATTCCACTACCTAAAGAAAAAAATGGCAGTGAGAACTGTATACATTTTCACAATGCTCTGTGCACGATAGAATCATGGAAGCCTGTGTTATTGTACACTTTGCAATGCTGTACATTGCAAAGGTTATCCAAAAAATAGGGATTAGATCCCAAAGCAGTATAGCTGCAAAATGTGTTGTTTACATTGAGATATCTTAGTTTATATTATAATGTTGAAAAGAAAGAAGCATTATAATGGCACACTTATTGGTTATATTACCTGAGAAAATAAGATGGTGAAGGGCGGTATAAGTTATTGCAAATTTAGACCATCCTATATAATAAAAGGCCAAGTGTGTTTGTCCGAAGCTGTCATGCGCAGTAGACAGCACAGCACGAGGACAAACACACCTGGCCTTTGAGAGTCCCTAAGTCTCTGCTCTGCAGTGCGAGCAGAACCGAGCGTGGCTGGGGGCGTGGCCGGGGGCGTGGCCGAGCATGGCTGGGGGCGTGACCGAGCGCGAGGGCCATGAGGGGGCGTGGCCAAGCATGAAGGGGCAGGGCCAGACGGCCCATGAAAGGCTGTGCAGTGAGAGCTCAAAAAAGCTCAAAAGAGGGGAGAGAGGGGGTAGGGAAAAGATTAGAATGGTGAGAGAGAGAGAGAGTTCAAGAGGGGAGAGAGAGATCAAGAGGGGAGATAAAGGGAGCACAAGAGAGGGAGCAAAAGAGAGGGGGAGAGACAGCAAAAGAGAGGGGGAGGGAGAGCAAAAGAAAGGGGACAGAGAGATCAAAAGAGAGGGGGGGAAGAGAAAGAGAGGGGCAGGGGGAGAGAGAGAGGGGAGGAGAGAGAGAGGGGAGGAGAGAGAGAGGTGGGAGGAGGAGAGAGAGAGAGGGGAGAGAGAGGGGGAGGGAGAGAGAGAGGGGAGGGAGAGAGGGGGAGGGAGAGAGAGAGGGGGAGGGAGAGAGAGAGGGGAGGGGGAGTGAGAGAGAGAGAGGGGAGGGGGAGAGAGAGAGAGAGGGGGAGGGAGAGAGAGGGGGAGGGAGAGAGAGGGGAGGGGGAGTGAGAGAGAGAGGGGGGAGGGGGAGTGAGAGGGGAGGGAGAGAGAGAGGGGGGGAGGGGGAGAGAGAGGGGAGGGAGAGAGAGAGGGGGGGGGGAGTGAGAGAGAGAGGGGGGAGATAGAGAGAGGGGAGAGAGAAAGGAGAGAGAGGGGAGAGAGAGAGAGAGAGAGGGGGAGAGAGAGAGGGGAGAAAGAGAGAGAGGGGGAGAGAGAGAGGGGGGAGAGAGAGGGGGAGAGAGAGAGAGAGGGGGAGAGAGAGGGGAGAGAGAGATAGAGGGGAGAGCGCAAAAGAGGGGGGGAGAGAGAGAGCGCAAAAGAGGGGGGAGAGAGAGTGCGCAAAAGAGGGTGGGATAGAGAGAGCACAAAAGAGGGGGGATAGAGAGAGCGCAAAAGAGGGGGGGAGAGAGAGAGCGCAAAAGAGAGGGGGAGAGAGAGCACAAAAGAGAGGGGGGAGAGAGCTCAAAAGAGAGGGGAGAGAGAGTGCAAAAGAGGGGGGAGAGAGAGCGCAAAAGAGGGGGAAGAGAGAGCGCAAAACAGAGGGGGGAGAGAGATCTGAAAAGAGAGGGGGAGAGAAAGCGCAAAAGAGAGGGGGGAGAGAGAGCAAAAGAGAGGGGCAGGGAGAGAGCGCAAGGGTTGGTACTGCTGTACCCTGCAAAAAATGGCCCGTGTGAACGGGCTTTAGGACTAGTTGATTAATAAAACATAACCTTTATTAATATTATAAAAATAGTGGACCATGCCACCATATAAAACAAGTGTTTTTGAAGTGTGTTATTGTGTTATTTAAAAACATACAAGATTGTGAGCACTGCTAATCCTCCTAAATAGGCAAAAGAATTTTGCCTGATAAACAATACTTAATCAATATAAATTTCCTACATACACATCCTCATAGGAAGATAGTTACTGGGTAGTAATTCCCCTGTTTAGCAATTAAATGGTGTCAAAACAATTCAGCACCAATATAACTTCATATGCTGGTAGGTTGAGTAACAATAAATGACTAGTTGTCATATAGAGATTTAGTACGTGGTCACAGAGGCAAACTATCTTTAAACTAATCTAATGTTAAGGCTGTTACACTGGATTGTTAAAACGTAACAGCACTATATTGATAGAAAAACAAAGTGGAACTATAATATCCCAATAACAATATATTATGACTCTATGCTAAATAATCCAGCAACTAGTAGATTTGTAATTAAGTAGTGTATATAGAAAAATTAAAAATATGAAATTAGCTATCTGCGGTTACAGTAACGTTAAATTACCCTGCTGCTGGGGGGGGCGTGTCTAACCACCGACCAAGATGGCTGCTTGCTGAACTTCGTCTGCCTGTGGGAGCTGACAAAACTGCTGTTTGTCTCTCCAAAAACATCCAGATTTTATTTTTTCCACGAGAACTGTGACAGGCATTATTACTGGAGCAGATACATATGACATTTGTACATTTTCAAGCACAAGCAGCCCGTATCCGAGAAAGTACGCAGCAGAGGTCTGAGAGCGACCTATACTTGTCTCTACCCCCCATTACTCTGACTGATCAGTCTACCCAGCCAGTTGAGCTGAAGTAAGAACATTTCCTCACTAGGGGTTGTCAGCCTATTTTTCCTATTGCCTATCATGGAGGACATTTCGCAAATACTGCAGACTATTTTTGAAGAGTTTAAAGCAGCAGCGATTAGGGCTTTTGATCCTATACTCCAGCCTCCTCATTTAACACAGAGGGGATATTCGATGCCCACGGCACTACCTCCACAAAAGCTGGAGTCATGCCGGCGAAGTGTCGCTGAGTTGCCTAGCTCCGACCTGACCCTGGGGGCTGCAGCCGTCCCTCAGGTGCGGGCCACTATATACCCTCCACACAGCAATACCGAGTTGGGAGATCCACAGACGCAAGCTCTCCCAACACGTACATTTACAGCTACGGCGTGGAGAGTGCAGGAATCTGATTGTGAGTCCATATCCGACTATAATTTGGCTGCCTGGAAGGTAGTTAAGGAGACGGCACGTATGTGGGGCTCCAGACCGGCGATAATGGATAAAGCTATGTTAACACTGAAGCCTCGTGAGCAGGAGGTAGTGGAGATAGAAGACATGCCTTTAGCTTCTAACATCTGCTGCCGCAAGATCAGAGTGGGGTGAGAAAGTTTTGTCACAGTTCGATGGGCTTGGGTCATCTGGAGCTTATTACCACAGCTAGCCCATTCGCATCACTACACATGGTGGTTAACGTAGCGTGACTTTTTGCCTAACACGGCTTCTAATTTGACCTTATATTTTCAGTGAGCTGGGGACTAACAGCACAGTTTGAGCGTATCGCAGCTTCATAAGGACGCAATCCTGTTATCTTTCCCCTTTTGCCCCGGACTTGAGATATCTTAGTGGGTAGAAGATTTCTGGGGAAAATGTTAATATGCTATTATGTTTTATCTGTTCTCATTTAAGCCATTTTTCCATATGCTCTCTATAATGTTAATTGAGGTTAAGTCCCCATGTTAAAGCCCCGTGTCACTGTAGAGGATTAAGAAAGTCTACAGACCTGATGCATTTCTTTTGTTTCTTCTGTTTCCCCTATTGGGTACTATATTGTTTGGACAGATATAAAGAGATGTACATTCTATAACAGCTTGAGTTACATGAGACAAACAATGGGTTGGGCTTATTTTTGAGTATGTTTTTTCTTGCTATTCATGAGTGCTATACTAATGCCTCTTTCTAATGATCAGTTTCTGCAAACTGTAGTTCCATAGGCAATGCCATTATATGTAATATCCTGGGGACTTGTCGTCTAGTTATTCTCTGCACATTACTAGTTAGTTTGCCTGCCGCCTGGGTACAGAGCCTGGAAGGTAGGGTCAAAGTAATATAAGATTTGGGGGTATGGACGTCAAGTCTCTTTCCTGGCATGTCAGAGCGGCATCCCTACGTTAACTCTGCATAAGTTTTCTATAAATAGGTGTGGGACCTTTTGGTCTCTACTACAGTCCAGGATCAAATGATACTAATATAAAAAAAAATATATGCTAGAAGTATTAGTTACTGATATATATGTACAATTTTTCTTCTTGGTTATGTCATGTTTGATAACATTTGGTTGAACCAATTGTCTGTTCTAATATTATGTATTTTGTTTTTCTAAGTAATACATCTACATCCCATGATTAATGGGAGTTACAGTGTAGTGCTAAATCCTAGTTCTTCTTAGTCATATAATACTCATACTTTCCTGACAGGCGTATTTCTCCACAACCTCCATAGTACACATTGCCTCTTCTCCCCCCTCTCCCCCATATAGTCTGCTCCCTAAAATATGGAATTTTATCCTGATAACTTCCCCTATGTAGCTTTAAATTTTGATATATTTTGCTAGCCTAACATTTATAACCCCCCCCCCCCCCCCTATCCGGTTAGCATTGGTAAATGTGTAAATATAGTAACTAATGTCTAACAGTGGGTTTATTTGAGTTAAGTCTATCTTATACTGAAGGTCTATAAGTGGCCTTATATGGTTATAATCCTCCTATTGCTTGTTCTGTTTACAAAGTTGGAGGTCCGAAAGTGGCCTCGTTTGTCTCAAGGAGGTAGGAAAAAATGAGGGTTAGAGTTTGTTAACTTCTGTTTATACTAAAGACATAACTTGGACAATAGGATGTATTATTGAATTCCATATTCCCTTGTATTAGCTCCAATTGTTATTCTGTATGTCACTATATGGTTTTGGAGTGTAATGACTGCATTATTCTTTTTTTTTTTTTTAAGGTACCTGTATGTTTATATTTTTTTCTACCCTCAATAAAAATATTAAAAAAAAAAAAAAAAAAGACTCTGCTGCTATTAACTTCTAAATCAATTCAAAGCGCATCCCTGTAGGGGAGAGTATTAGCCCAGCAACAATTAAGTTTAAATATAGAAGTAGGGTAAAGCTGATTTCTACAAAATCGCCAATTAGGCCAACGTTTAACCGCTAGTTTTTTAGCCAAATATTTCTATTTTATCCACAAATGAAAATAGGCACGGAGGAGAAGCAGTGCGAACGCCTAAACATTGAGATATCTGTCTTGAGTACAATGTAAAGTTTAAAGGGACAGTATACTTCAAATGTTTTATTGTGTAAAAAAATTGATAGCACCTTTAATACTCATGCCCCAGCTTTGCACAACCAACATTGTTATATTAATATAATTTATAAGAACTAAAATCAATAGCATTTTATACGTTTTTCACAGCAAGACAAAAGCTAGTAAATGTGTACCATATAGATCAGGGTTCTTCAAACCACGGGTTGGGACACATTACTGGGTCACAACACCATGTGTACCTGGTTGCGACTTGTGTGTGTGTGTGTTGTAGGAGTGTGAGTGGTGTATTGTATGAGATTGTGTGTGTGTGCTGTGCGTGTGTTGTGTATGAGAGTTTTGTGGGGTGTGTTGTATGAGAGTGTGTGTGTGTTGTATAAGTGTGTGATGTGTGTGTTATATGAGAGTGTGTGTGGTGTGTGTGTTATATGAGTGTGTGTGTGGTAAGTGTGCTGTATGAGTGTGTGTGTGGTATGCATGTAATATGAAAGTGTGTGTGTGTTATATGAAAGCGTGTGTTGTATGAGAGAGTGTGTGTTATATGAAAGTGTGTGTTGTAAGAGAGTGTATGGGGTGAGTGTGTGTTATATGAAAGTGTGTGTGTTGTATGAAAGTGTGTGTGGTATGTGTGTTACATGAAAATGTATGTTGTATGAGTGTGTGTTGTGTGTGTTGTATGAGAGTGTGTGTGTTATTATGTTTTACAACGCTTTCAAATTTGACTAAAATCAGGAATAAAGCATGCACATATTTTAGTCTCTTTGCAAAAAAATGCAGCTATCATGTTATTTATTTCTTAAGACATTTTCAGACATAGAGGCCTATTTATCAAGCCGCCAACCGCAAATAAGCTGTAATTCCACAGCGTAATTGTGGCGAGCCTGATTCACCTCATTTATCAAAGTCTACAGACCGGCAAAAGTTGAAATTTGTGACGTAACATACGATCCGCCGGTCTCAGTCCAAAACAGATCGATGCGTATGTCATTACAGATGTTCCGAATGCAAATTTGGCACTAATCTGACTACTTTTGCTAGTTATCAAACTGCTAACAGGTATGCTCGCCACTATTCCGGCCCTGCGTACCTGCTTTTCAATCCGCCGCCCTGGAGGCCGTGGATGCCATAGGAATCAAAGGAATTCTGAAAGCAGCGAAAGATCATGTTCGCTGCTGCCCGATATCCCATTGATTCCTATGGGAGAATAAAAGTTATGTTTACACCTAACACCCTATCATATACCGCGAGTCTAAACACCCCTAATCTGCCGCCCCCGACATCGTCGACACCTACATAATGTTATTAACCCCTAATCTGCCGCCCGACACGCCGCCACCTACGTTAAACTTATTAACCCCTAATCTGCCACCCAACACCGCCGCTACCACCTACATTACACTTATTAACCCCTAATCTCCCGCCCGACACCGCAGCCACCTAAATAATACTTATTAACCCCTAATCTGCCGCCCCAACACCGCCACAACCTACATAAAAGTATTAACTCCTATTCCGCCGCTCCCGGAGCCCACCGCAACTAAATAAAGTTATTAACCCCTAAACCCCTGGCCTCCCACATCAGTACCACTTACTAAACCTATTAACCCCTAAACCGCCAGCCCCCCACATCGCCATAAACTAAATTAACCTATTAACCCCTAAACCTAACAACCCGCTAACTTTACATTAAATATTAACTCATCCCTTATCTTATAATAAATTAAAACTTACCTTTAGATTTAAATTAAACTATATTAAACTAATAATCAATCTACCCTAACTGTTATACAAAAATTACATTAAACTATATTAAACTAATAATTAATCTACCCTAACTGTTATACTAAAATTATATTAAACTACAAATTAAATTAACTATATTACATATTTAAAAACCTAATCCTACTCAAAAAATTTAAATCTACTATTAAAAATTACAAAGTTACAAAAAACTAACAACTAAGTTACAAAAAATAACAAACACTGTTACAGAAAAAAAATAAACACTGTTACACAAAATAAAAAATAAATTATCAAATATTTAAACTAATTACACCTAATCTAAGAGCCCTATGAAAATAAAAAAGCCCCCCCCCCAGCCTACAATAAACTACCAATGGCCCTTAAAAGGGCCTTTTGCGGGGCATTGCCCCAATAAATCAAAGAAAATCAGCTCTTTTACCTGTAAATAAAAAATACAAATACCCCCCCAACAGTAAAACCCACCACCCACACAACCAAACCCCTAAATAAAAACCTAATCTAAAAAACCTAAGCTCCCCATTACCCTGAAAAGTGCATTTGTATGGGCATTTAGCACTTTTTCAAAAGCCCAAACCCTAATCTAAAATTAAAACCCACCCAATAAACCCTTAAAAAAACACTAACCCCCGAAGATCCACTTACAGTTTCTGAAGAGCTGACATCCATCCTCAACGAAGTGGCTGAAGTCCTCATCGAAGCCGGCAGAAGTCTTCATCCAAGCGGAACGAAGCCCTCATTGAAGCCAGCAGAAGTCTTCATCCAAGCTGTCCGGCGTGGAGTGGCTCCATCTTCAAGACATCCGGCGCGGAGCATCCTCTTCTTCCGAATGAAGGTTCCTTTAAATGACGTCATCCAAGATGGCGTCCCTTAGATTCCGATTGGCTGATAGATTTCTATTAGCCAATCGGAATTAAGGTTGAAAAAATCCTATTGGCTGTTGCAATCAGCCGATAGGATTGAGCTTTCATCCTATTGGCTGACCCAATCAGCCAATAGGATTGAGCTTGTATTCTATTGGCTGATTGAAATAGCCAATAGAATGCAAGCTATTAGGGGTTAATAGGTTTAGTAAGTGGTAGTGATGTGGTAGGCCAGAGGTTTAGGGGTTAATACATTTAGTTAGTTGTGGCAGGGTCCGGAAGCGGCGGAATAGGGGTTAATATGTTTATTAGAGTTGTGGTGGGCTCCGGGAGCAGCGGGATAGGGGTTAATAAGTTTATTAGAGTTGCAGCGGTGTCGGGGAGCAGCGGGATAGGAGTTAATAACTTTATTTAGTTGCGGCAGGGGCCAGGAGCAGCGGGATAGCGGTTAATACCTTTATTAAAGTTGTGGAGGGGTCAGGGAGCGGCGGGATAGGGATTAACCAGTTTAGTATAGTGGCAGTGTTTAGTGACAGTATATAAATAAAGCTGGGAAAAATCCAAATAGCAGCAAGATCGATGACTGTTAGTTAACAACAGTCCGCTGCTCATCGCCTCGTACTTGGTGTGCGGATTTTTGACAGCTTTTTATATAAATATGGAGAGCGTATTCAGGTCCATGGCCGCGATGTCAGGCGAGCATATTGGTGCCGTTGAATGCAAGTAAGTTGACGGCTTGATAATTAGGCCTCCAAGTATAAAAATTGGGTCCTAAAGGTATGTGGTATCATGGCACTGGGTCCTGGGGGAAAAAGTTTGAAGAACCCTGATATAGATAACACTGAGCTGACTCTCGTTGAATCGTGAGTGATCACTGTTTGGCTAAACTCAAGTATGCACGCACCTCTGAGATAAGGTGGATTGGTGCAAAGCCTTAGATACAAGGTATTCAAAGATTATTTAGCATTGCATTGTGAAAGGATAACTATGCTTTTTGAGTATTGCAATACTAAATGTACTGTTTGTCACATAACATAATGCTAACATTGGGCTTTTAGAAATCCATGTGACTGAAGCTGAAGTGCACAGTTACTTACAAAAAAGAAACGATTCACTGGCACTATGTGGGTAATTGGAAGATCACACTATGGGGACATGACGGCATGATTTGTTTGTATGAGTAGAATCAGTGCTGCGGTTATGGTCTCCAGTGATTTGGGAGTCCAACTCCATTGCAGTTTATGTTAATGTATCATTTCTTATACCCTAGTTTAATTTCTTGCAGAGTGGACTGGTGTTATAAATAGTATTGACCTATTTTGGATACAAGCTTTTTAATTAATCACAATAAAGTGTTGAGATAGTGCGCCAAATCTTTCATTCCCTACCTCGTTCCTCCTTATCCCTTTTACTTCTATATTTTCTTTTTTCTGTTGAATTTGATAAGTGCACAGTTACTTACCAGTTTGTGCTGATCCTCACTGTCACATAGGGCTCAATTTATCAATCAAGGGGCGGACAGGTGCGTACATATTCGCCCCTGTCTGCCCCAGTTCTCCTCTGGTGGGCAGCAATCTGCTGCCAGAATTTAACATTGCACACAAGCGCTATTTTGCGCTCGCGCTACCTACCCACACACAGCCAATCACGCGTGGGCAGAAGCTGTCAATCTTCCTGGTCGACGAGGACAAGAGGGTAGGGAAGCAGCGATCTCATGGCCGCTGCTTGATAAATCGTGACTGTAGGTTCTCTTGTGAGAACCTGCAGTCATAGGGAGGAGAAGGGCTCATAAATCAAGCCCATAGTGATGTCCAGTTCATGAACGATGCAGTATAATTACATAATTAACAAGTGCATAATAAAAAGACAATGCAAGAACACCTACTCTGAATTTCAAATTAGCAGTATTTTTTCTGACAAATTATTTTTTCTCTTATATTCCAGCCCCCTGTATCATGTATCATGTAACAGACATCAGCCAATCACAGAACAGTATACGTATACCATGTGAGCTTGTGCACATGCTCAGTAGGAGCTTGTTCCCCAGAAAGTGTGAAAATAAAAAAAACTGTGCACAATTTGATAATGGAAGTAAATTGGAAAGTGTCTTAAAATGGCATGCTCTGGGGCATATTTATGATTGTGCGAGCGGACATGATCCGATATAGCGGATCATGTCCGCTGCACACTGATAAATGCCGACAGCATACACTCTGGGTATTTATCATTGCACCAGCAGTTCTTGTGAACTGTTGGTGCAATACCAGCCCCTGCAATTGGCCGCTAGCAGGGGCTGTCAATCAACCTGATCGTATTCAATCGGGTTGATTTCTGTCGATTTCTTAGAGCAAGCGAACAGGTTATGGAACAGCGGTCTTTAGAAAGCTCGCCGGAAACACGGGGCATTAAGTGTCTCATTTAACTAACTCCTTTGCAATGAAACACTCAGTTAACAGTACACTGATTCAAATATAAGGTCACAGCAGTTCTCAATAGACCCCTGCCTTTGCCCCTAACTGCACCTTAAATTATCCCTTACTGTCCCTTACTATAAATACTCCTCACCATAACTTAACCCTAAGGACCCCTGTTAACCCTAACTGCCCATAAATTAACCCCATTAATATTAATAATAGTTATTGTGTTAATGTAAATTTATTATAATGCCTATTAGGTAAATAAAGTGGGTATCACTTCCCTGTGCATCTTATTGGTGTGATGACTTGTCTAATCTTATCTTAGAAGAGACTACTATAGAGGAGATCCAAGACAGGATCAAGACTCTAAAGCTAGCCAATACCTTTATTTATGATGCCAACATGCAAGTTCTTAGGCTAGGAGCTAAGATTTCTGATTTCACTGTTTTAGCTCGCAGAGCTCTGTGGTTAAAGTCTTGGTCTGCAGATGTCACATCCGAGTCCAAGCTTTTATCTTTGCCTTATAAGGGTAAAACCTTGTTTGGTCCAGGTCTGGCTGAAAGATCTTTCCTACCTCAGGATAAGAAGAATAGGCCTAGGGGTCACCAGAATTCTAATTTTCGTTCCTTTCATAACTTTAAGGTACAACAGTCCTCCTCTTCCAAGTTGGGAAAATCCAAGTCCTTGAAATAAAGGAAAGCAAGCAAAGAAGCCTTCCGCTGATTCTAAATCAGCATGAAGGGACCGCCCCCATTCCTGTATTGGATCAAGTGGGGGGCAGGCTCTCTTTTTTTCAGCAGGCTTGGATATGCGATGTCCCAGATCCTTGGGCTGTGGACATAGTGTCCCACGGTTACAGAATAGGTTTTAAATCTTGTCCTCCCAGGGGCAGATTCCACCTGTCAAGGTAATCTGCGGACCAGATAAAGATAAAGGCCTTCTTAAACTGCGTAAAGGACCTATCTTCCCTGGGAGTGATTGTTCCAGTTCCTCTAGAAGAACAGGGTCTAGGGTTCTATTCAAATCTATTTGTAGTTCCCAAAAAGGAAGGCACTTTCCATCCTATACTGAAACTAAATTGTCTCAACCATTTCCTCAGGGTTCTATCCTTCAAAATGGAGACCATCCGTTCCATTCTTCCTTTGGTACAAGAGGATCAGTTCATGACGACCATAGATCTGAAGGACGCGTATCTTCATGTTCCCATTCACAGGGAACATTACCAGTATCTGAGGTTTGCCTTTCTGGACAAACCTTTTGGCCTTGCTACAGTTCCTAGAATTTTCACAAAGGCTCTGGGGGCTCTTCTGGCACTACTCAGGTCTCAGGGCATTGCTGTGGTGCCTTATCTGGACGACATCTTAGTTCAAGCACCATCTTTTCATCTAGCAAGATCTCATACAGAGATGTTGTTGTCTTTTCTACGTTCACACAGAGGAAAAGTGAATCTGGGAAAGAGTTTCCTTGTACCAGATACAAGGGTGTGTTTCTTGGGGACAATTATAGATTCCTTGTCCATGAAGATTTTTTTAAAGGATGTCAGAAAATCCAAACTTCATGCTTCTTGCCTTCATCCATCAGTGGCTCAATGCATGGAGATGATTGGTCGGATGGTTGCCTCAATGGGCATCATTCCTTTTGCTCGGTTCCATATGAGACCTCTGCAACTATGCATGTTTAGTCAATAGAACGGGGACCACTCAGATCTCTCACAGAGGATAAATCTGGACTCCCCAACAAGAGTCTCTCTCTCGTGGTGGATTTCACAGGACCATCTGTCTCAGGGCATATGCTTCCTGAGGTCTTCCTGGGTGATTGTGACCATGGAAGCCAGCCTGTTGGGCTGGGGAGCAGTTTGCGGTTCCTTAAAAGCACAGGGCCTGTGGACTCCAGAGGAGTCATCTCTTCCAATAAATCACTTGGAGTTTAGAGCAATCTTCAATGCTTTGATAGCTTGGCCTCAACTAGCTTTTGGTTCCACTAGGGAGGAACTCGGAGTTCCTTAGCAATAGTGGAGGTGTCTTGTGTTCTCCAGTGGGCGGAGTATCACGATTGCCATCTCTCTGCCACTTTAAGCAACTAAATATTTTTGGCAATTTAAGCAACTAAAGATTTTTGTTGTTGTTTTCTCTGGTAAGCGTAGGGGTCAGAAGGCCACTTCTAATACTCTTTTTCTTATACAGTCAAAAAAAGGGGAACCCCGATGGGAACCGTGAGCGGGGTGCCCTAACAAAAAAATATGAGTGATTAGTGTCTATGGACAAACCATACTAGTTCATGTGAAAAAATGGTGCTGTGTCTTGTGGAGCAATCAAATGTGCTGGCGGCAAGGCTCCTCTGGTCTTCGGGAAGAAGGTATCTGTAATTTAGAAGTAGAAAAGAGGGCGCCACATAGCGTAATATTGTTGACTCAAAGCCAAAATAGGAGGTTAATGTTAAGGCTTACCAGAGGTAAATGCACCGTATTGTAACCGGTGCTGACAGGCAGGCTAACACTTTCAGTGGCTAGCACACTGGGTGGCCTCCGGCAGGCTGTACACAGGTGGTACTCAGCGTTTGTTTGATTGATGGACGTCTGTGCAGCTAATGTCTGAGACACTGCGGTAGATCAAATACTTTGAAACCTTTACCAGGAAGGCTCAAAAAGAGAACAAAGGACAACTTCCGTATGTTTAAAATCAAGGAGTTTTAATCCATACAAACTGCTACGCGTTTCTAGACCTAAAACCGGTCTTTTCTTCAGGCATACAAACAATGGAACTCAAATTCAAACTCAATCAAACAAACGCTGAGTACCACCTGTGTACAGCCTGCCGGAGGCCACCCAGTGTGCTAGCCACTGAAAGTGTTAGCCTGCCTGTCAGCACCGGTTACAATACGGTGCATTTACCTCTGGTAAGCCTTAACATTAACCTCCTATTTTGGCTTTGAGTCAACAATATTACGCTATGTGGCGCCCTCTTTTCTACTTCTTTTTCTTATACGTTTATCTTATAAGACAGCTGGACAACAGCCTCCTGAGAGAATTACAGCTCATTCCACTAGAGCTGTCTCTTCTTCCTGGGCTTTCAAAAATTAAGCTTTGGTGGAACAAATTTGCCACTTTGTCCTCTATTCATACTTTTTCCAAATTTTATACTTTTGCCTCGGCTGAGGCTTTTTTTTGAGAGAAAAGTTCTTAAAGCGGTGGTGCCTTCGGTTTAAGTGCACCTGTCTGGTTCTCCCTCCCTTTCATTCTGTGTCCTCTAGCTTGGGTATTGGTTCCCACTAGTAATTGGAATGATTCGTGGACTCTCCATGCCATAGGAAAGAAAACAAAATGTACGCTTACCTGATAAATTTATTTATATCCAGGCATGGAGAGTCCACGACCCGCCCTTATTTACAATCAGGCGGTGTTTTTTTTTTTTTTTTTAAGATTCTCAGGCACCTTTGTGTTATCTTCTTTTTCCGTTCCCTTCAGCCGAATGACTGGGGGTTATGGATAAGGGAAGTGATACTTAACAGCTCTGCTGGGGTGCTCTTTGCCTCCTCCTGCTGGCCAGGAGTGAATATCCCACTAGTAAGTGGAATGATTCGTGGACTCTCCATGCCTGGAAATAAATACATTTATCAGGTAAGCATAAATTTTGTTATCATACATTTTAAATATCTATTATCATATACCATACTGCAATTTGTCAATTACTCAAATACTTCTGCAGCTTCAACTCTTTCACAAATTTTTCACCCTGCTGAAATGAAATACAACACAAATTCAGGGCTAGATAACAAGAGGCAAACTAACTTTTGGATGCAATGGAAATAGCGCTTGTATTACAAGTTGAAAGTAAACACAATTTATGCTTATCAGCTTAGCATGACTGAAACCATTGAAAAAAGGGTAGTGTGTTAAAGGGACAGTAAACTTAAAAATTAATGTGATATAATGCTGCACATAGAGCAGCATTATATAACATTATCTTAGCGTCAGGTAGCAAAAAAAAAAGCATTGTAAGATATTTTATATTAAACCTGGATTTAGCAGCTCTCCGCTCCAGGATCTTCTGAGCGGGTCTTGAATTTTAAAAACGCTTCACAGGCATGCTGTCTAATCACAGCACGCCCGATCGAGCCATGCAGCATTATATAACATTATTTTTTACATTTACTGTCCCTTTAACAAAGTTGCAGTAAACACAACATAAATACATAAAAAATTGCAATTACACTCATATAAACACTGTCTGATAAAAATTATTCACCTAAAGCGCAATTTTTGGCTCCACTCGTAATCTAGGCTTAGATTGGGAGTCCCTTTTCTCCATAATTTGCTATATTAATGACACACATACAATATTTAGGACAGCTGGAACCATCTGTGGATTCTATTTTTTAATGTTTAAAAAGTAAAGAATTTGTACTGCACCCATTGGCTTCTGTGTGATTAATTTGTGAATACCGGAGCCTAAGGAATATTGAAATGAAGGAGCTGTTTGTATTTGGATAACATCATGGTAAAGGCATATTATTTAAATCTATTGTCTGCCTATCAGCCATGCAATCTGCCAGAGAGTCTGAATTTACAGCACAAAAACTGATACATTTATTTCTTAAAAGCAATAAGGAGACAGATGCCAATCAATCACTTTACCATAGAAAATGTACATAGTCGAATATTTCTTAAGCCCAAAGAGAAGAATTAAAACAAAAGCAATCATATTTACTGTCAACCAGTCCCTTCATTTTTACTGCATTTGCATTAGGTCATTATGTAATTGATGTCAAGTACTGGGTACCCCCTCAATTCTATAAAATATCATACTGCTTTTAAAAATAAAAACATCAACATCCCTCCCCATTTATTTAAATTCCCATTTATTCAATGGAGAGTCACCACATGATATTTTTTTAGGCATTAGTGGGTGAGTTATATTTATATGTACCCAGGTTGACGAGAAAACTTATTTTATCACCACTCTATGGTGAATGTATAAAACCGTTAAATTATATGTAAAATTACATTTCCTTTCACACTGGCAATGAAACAGTTTTTCATTTTCTTCTCCTTTGAACTATGCCGTATGTTATATTTACAATTAAAACTTAAATGAAGCATTCTAAACAATAGGTACTCAAAGCATTTAATATAAGTGAACGGCTATATAATTTATGCAGTGAGAATTGTTACCATATGCGCAATGAATAAATATTTAACTTGAGTATTCTGTCAATGTTCATTTGTAGATTGTAAATAAAAGATCACTGCTAAGTTTTTGTGCCAGAGGAATCTTATATTATGTGACAATGAAAACCTTAAGTTAAACTACAATTACATTTTTGGTGCAATTAAATTTTATATTTAACACTACATGGCAGTAAATATTTTTCTTCTGGATAAAAAAAAAAATCATGTCCTTTACTTCTATATTTTATAATGATGAAGCAATTCGATTTTGTAGGAAAATTGTTTAAAAAAATAGCAAAATAATTTATTGGTTGTATTTATTTTTGTGGACCACTGATAACTGATTTCTGGAGGGAAATGTTGCTAAGAACCCTGGAAAGACTGTAATAAAGCACCCTAAGGTCTATAATATTATAAAATAGAGCTTGATACTTGATATCACAACAATTATTTTTAGAGATTGCATAATATGGCTATATATATATATATATATATATATATATATATATATATATATATATATATATATATATATATATATGTGTAATTCAAGATAAGTCACCAGCAAGCACTAGACCTATCAATGTAATATTTCTGTTGTGGTGTATGTATTTACAAGGAGATAACGTTTCCCTTTTACTGCTGTACTTATGTAAATACCACAATTTCTTGTTATGGATACAGTGAATAGTAAATACCATATATATATATATATATATGTATATATATATATATATATATATATATACATATATATCGTGCTGCCTCAATATTGATACAGTGTACCCATGTCACTGTTAAAATTAGTGAAGAAAGAGGAATCAATGGTATAGAAGTGGCGTACTGATACAATAAGTTTCTTTAAGTAAACTGATACAATGAGGCCAATCAAGCTCAGAATGGAGCTTGAAGGGCCGTGTTTCTGGCGAGTCTTCAGACTGCTGCTCCATAACCCTGTCCGCCTGCTCTGAGCAGGCGGATAAGAATCACCACAATTCAACCCGATCGAGTACGATCGGGTTGATTGACACCTCCCTGCTGGCGGCCGATTGTAAGCTGCTGGTGCAATGCTGAATATGGAGAGCGTATTACTCTCCACATTTAGCGAGGTCTTGCGGACCTGATCCGCACTGTCGGATCAGGTCCGCAAGACCTTTGTTAAATTGGCCTCACACATTTACCAAAAGGGTCTTTCCTACACCAGAATAAGACTGGGACAAAGAACCCTATGAAGTGACCAGAAACTAACATTTTGGAGGACAAAGGTGGACATACCTTTACTCCCGCAGAGCTGATATCTTACCTCATAGGATTGAGGTTTTATCCGGTAAGCAGTAAGACTTACTCTCAAATATTACTTAAAGTGGAGCCACATAAGAAAGTGACCGGAACTGTGATCAATCACTATTTAAGCACTGCCCTCATTTAAAGGGATTCATTGTATCAGTTCACTTAAAGAAACTTGTTGTATCAGTGCGCCACTTATATACCATTGATTCCTCTTTCTTCACTAATATATATAAATAATGGGAGAAAATAGCGTTCATATTACAAGTTGAAAGTAAACACGAATGCAAGAGTACAAACGTATTTTATGCTCATCGGCTTAGCATGACTGAAATCCTTAAAAAAAGGGTAGTGTATTAAAAAAAAGTTGCAGTAAATACAACATAAATACATTCATAATTACAGTTACATTCATATAAACACTGTCTGATAAAATAATTATTCACCTAAATATTAAAATTTTTTTTATAAGGGTTATGATATTTGACAAGGTGTTTGACTGCAAAGGGCTATAATGTATATATGCCTACATATACATCATATCCCACATTTTGGTTTAAGATATGACGATATAAGCTTCAAATATGTATATGATCCTGTGTTGTAACCACTTATTATCTACTAGTCCTAAAGCCCGTTCACACGGGCCATTTTTTGCAGTGTACAGCGGTCCCACCCCTTGCGCTCTCTCCCTCCCCCCTCTCTTTTGCTCTCTCTCTCTCCACCTCTCTTTTGAGCTCTCTCCCCCTCTCTTTTGAGCTCTCTCTTTCCCCCTCTCTTTTGCACTCTCTCTCCCCCCTCTTTTGCGCTCTCTCTCTCCCCCCTCTTTTGCGCTCTCTCTCTCCCTCCCTCTTTTGCGCTCTCTCTCTCCCCCCCTCTTTTGCGCTCTATCTCTCCCCCCTCTTTTGCGCTCTCTCTCTCCCCCCTCTTTTGCGCTCTCTCTCTCCCCCCCCCTCTTTTGTGCTCTCTCTCTCTCCCCCTCTTTTGAGCTCTCTCTCTCCCCCCTCTTTTGCGCTCTCTCTCTCCATCCCCTCTTTTGTGCTCTCTCCCCCTCTTTTGCGCTCTCTTTCCCCCCCTCTCTTTTGCACTCTCTCTCTCACCCCTCTCTTTTATGCTCTCTCTCTCACCCCTTTCTTTTGCGCTCTCTCTCCCCCCTCTCTTTTGCACTCTCTCTCTCCCCTCTCTCTTTCCCCCTCTCTCTCTCCCCTCTATCTCTCTTTCTCCCCTCTATCTCTCTCTCTCCCTCTTTCTCCCCTCTATCTCTCTCTCTCCCCTCTCTCTCTCTCCCCTCTCTCTCTCCCCCTCTCTCTCTCTCTCCCCTCTCTCTCTCTCCCTCTCTCTCTCTCCCTCTCTCTATCTCTCTCTCCCCTCTCTCTCCCCCCTCTCTCTCTTCCCCCTCTCTCTCTCTCCCCCCTCTCTTTCTCTCCCCTCTCTCTCCCCCCATCTCTCTCTCTCTTCCCCCTTTTTCTCTCCCCCCTCTCTTTCTCTCCCACTCTCTTTCTCTCACTCCTCTCTCTCTCCCTCTCTCTTTCTCCCCCCTCTCTCTCTCTCTCCCCTCTCTCTCCCCTCTCTCTCCCTCTCTCTCCCTCCCCTCTCTCTCTCCCCTCTCTCTCCCTCCCCTCTCTCTCTCCCCCTCCCCTCTCTCTCCCCCTCCCCTCTCTCTCCCCCTCCCCTCTCTCTCTCCGTCCCCTCTCTCTCTCCCTCCCCTCTCTCCCCCTCCCCTCTCTCTCTCCCCTCCCCTCTCTCTCTCCTCTCTCTCTCCGTACCCTCTCTCTCTCCCCTCTCTCTCTCTCTCTCTCTCTCTCTCTCTCCCCTCTCTCTCTCCCTCCCCTCTCTCTCTCCTCTCTCCCTCCCCTCTCTCTCCCTCCCCTCTCTCTCTCCCCTCTCTCTCTCTCTCTCTCTCTCTCTCCCTCCCTCTCTCTCCCTCCCCTCTCTCTCTCTCTCCCTCCCTCCCCCCTCTCTCTATCCCTCCCCCCTCTCTCCCTCCCCCTCCCCTCTCTCTCCCTCTCCTCTCTCCCTTCTCTCCCTCCTCTCCCTCCCTCCCCCTTCTCTCCCTCCCCCCTCTCTCTCCCTCCTCTCTCTCCCTCCCCCTCCCCTCTCTCTCTCCCCCCTCTTTCTCTCCCTCCCCCCCTTTCTCCCCCCACTCTCTCTCCCTCTCCCCCCTCTCTCTCCCCCCCTCTCTCTCCCCCCCCTCTCTCCCCCCCTCTCTCTCCCCCCTCCCCCTCTCTCTCTCTCCCCTCCCCCCCTCTCTCTCTCTCTTCCCCCCTCTCTTTGGATCTCTCTCTCCCATTTCCTTTGCTCTCCCTCCCCCTCTCTTTTGCTGTTTCTCTCCCTCTCTTGTGCTCTCTTTTTCTCCCCTCTTGATCTCTCTCTCCCCTCTTGATCTCTATCACCTTATCTTTTCCCTACCCCCTCTCTCCCCTCTTTTGAGCTGCTTTGAGCTCTCAGAGTCTCAGTCTGCATGGCCTTTCACGGGCCCGCCTGGCCCCGCCCCTTCATGATCGACCACGCCCCCTTCACGGCCCTTCACGCTCGGCCATGCCCACTTCTGCTCGCACTGCAGAGACTTAGGGACTGTAAGGCCAGGTGTGTTTGTCCTTGTGCTGTCTCTACTGCGCATGACAGCTTCGGATAAACACACTTGGCCTTTTATAGTATAGGATGTTTCTGGTCTCATCTATATTATCACATTAATACTATTGCACAGTATATATTAATAATTATTGTTGATGACTAATGCTCAGACAATTTCAGTTACACTATAATGTTATGTTGATTTTAACTTATTATGTGTTCACTATCACATAGATTACGAGTTTTGAGTGCTATAGGGAAATTAACAAACGCAACAAAAGTAGCGTTATTTAATCCCCTATAGTGCTGCCATTACAAGTTTTAAAAAAACAGGCTTGTGCGGACAATATGGGGTTTTTAAACTCCATACCGCACCAAAAGCAAGCGCTGATTTGACGTGCTCATGCACGCTTTCCCCATAGACATCAATGGGGAGAGCAGGTCAGAAAAAAACCTAACAACTGCTATCGCAGAAAAAAAAGCTCCGTAACGCAACCTCATTAATGTCTATGGGGAAAAAGAAAATATGGTTTAAACCTAACATCCTAACATAAACCCCACGTCTAAACAATCCTAATCTGCTGCCCCCGACATTGCCGACGCCTGCCTACAGTTATTAACCATAATCTGCTGCTCCCAATATCGCTGCCACCTAAATAAAGGTTTTAACCCCTAATCTGCCGCTCACGATATCGCCATCACTATTCTAAAATTATTAACCCCTATTCCGCCGCATCCCAACATCGCGCACACTATAATAAATATATGAACCCCTATTCCGCCACTCCCTGTCGTCACCGTAACTAAATAAAGCTATTAACCCCTAAACCTCTGGCCTTCCACATCACTACCACTAAATAAACCTATTAACCCCTAAACCGCCAGCCCCCCATTTTGCAACAACCTAAATTAAACTATTAACCCCTAAACCTAACCCTAATGTAACCCTAACCCCCCCTAATTTTAACATATTTAAAATATAGCTAGATTAAATTTACAATTATTAACTAAATAAACCTATTAACCCCTAAATCGCCAGCCCCCCACATCGCAATAACCTAAATTAAACCATATTAACCCCTAAACCTAACCCTAAACCTAACATTACCCTAACCCTAACGTAACCCTATTACCCCCTAACTTTAACATAATTAAAATATAGCTAAATTAAACTTACAATTATTAACTAAATACTACCTATTTAAAACTAAATACATACTTACCTGTACAATAAAACCTAAGCTAGCTACAATATAACTAATAGTTATATTGTAGCTAGCTTAGGTTTTATTTTTATTTCACAGGTAAGTTTGCATTTATTTTGACAAGGTAGACTAGTTAGTAAATAGTTATTAACTAACTACCTAGTTAAAATAAATACAATATTACTTGTCAAATAAAACCTAAGCTACCTTACACTAAAACCTAAAATTACAAAAAATAAAAAACCTACCATTACAAAAAATAAAAAAACCTACCATTACAAAAAAACAAACGGAATTATCCAAAAAAATAAAAAAATATTCCTATTCTAATACCCTTTAAAAAAAGCACCCCAAAATAAAAAAGCCTTATCTAAAATAAACTACCAAGGGCCCTTAAAAAGGCCTTTTTGGGGGCCGTTAAAGGGCCTTTTGTAGGGCATTTCCCTAAGTAAAACTGCTCTTTTGCTACCAAAAAACAAACACCCCGAACAGTATACAAACCCCCACCTTAAAAGGGCCATTTGCTACAAAAGAAAAAAAAAACACCCCCTAAAAAAATACATTACACAAAATAACAAACAAATTATCAAAAAAATTTAAAAATTATTCCTATTCTAATACCCCTTAAAAAAAAACATCCCAAAATAAAAAAAATGATCTAGAAAAAACTACCAATGGCCATTAAAAGGTCCTTTTGTAGGGCATTGCCCTAAAGAAATCAGCTCTGTTTATGAAATAAAAATACCAATACCCACTAACATTTCAAACCACCACCCCCCAAACCCACAAAATAAAAAAAAAACTATCTAAAAAACCTAAACTACCCATTGCCCTGAAAAGAGCATTTGGATGGGCATTGCCCTTAAAAGAGCATTTAGCTCTTTTACTGTCCAAACCCTAATCTAAAAATAAAACCCACCCAAAAAGCCCTTAAAAAACCTAACACTACCCCAAGACGATCCACTTACAGTTTTTGAAGTCCCGCTTGAACGATCTTCATCCCGGTGGAGAAGTCCTCATCCAGGCGGCGAGAAGTCTTCATCCAGATGGCCTCTTCAATCTTCATCCCGGCGGCGAAGTCCTCATCCAAGCAGCGAGAAGTATTCATCCAGACGGCCTCTTCAATCTTCATCCAGACGACCTCTTCTATCTTGATCCCAGTGGCGCCGAGCAGGTCCATCCTGAAGACATCCGGCATGGAGCATCCTCTTCATATGGTCGCCGCCGTACACTGAATCTTCAATGCAAGGTACACGATCCAAGATGGCATCCCTTGCATTCCTATTGACTAAAAAATTTGAATCAGCCAATAGGAATTAGAGCTGCTAAAATCCTATTGGCTGTTCAAATCAGCCAATAGGATTTAAGCAGCTCTATTTCTATTGACTGATTCATTGGCAATGGGTAGCTTAGGTTTTTTAGATTTAGATTTATTTTGTGGGTTTGGGGGGGTGGGGGTATGTAATGTTAGTGGGTATTTGTATTTTTATTTCATAAACAGAGCTGATTTCTTTAGGGCAATGCCCTACAAAAGGCCCTTTTAATTTATTATTTTTGATAATTTGTTTGTTATTTTGTGTTTTTCTTTTGTAGCAAAGGAGCTGTTTAACTTAAGGCAATTCCCTACAAAAGCCCATTTAAGGGCCCCACAAAAGGCCCTTTTAAGTGCCCTTGGTAGTTTGGGGGGAGGGGGGTTGTATACTGTTAGGGGGTGTTTGTTTGTTTTTTGTAGCAAAAGAGCTGTTAAACTTAGGGCGATGCCCTACAAAATGTCCTTTTAAGGACCCTTGGTAGTTTATTTTAGATTAGGCTTTTTTATTTTAGGGTGTTTTTTTTTTTTTTAAAGGGTATTAGAATAGGAATAATTTTTAATTGTTAGGATAATTTTGTTTGTTTTTGTTTGTAATGGAAGGTTTTATTATTTTTTGTAATGGTAGATTTTTTTATTTTTTTGTAATGTTAGGTTTTAGTGTAAGGTAGCTTAGAGTTTTATTTGACAGGTAATTCTGTATTTATTTTAACTAGTTAGTTAGGTAATAACTATTTACTAACTAGTCTACCTAGTTAAAATAAATAACTTACCTGTGAAATAAAAATAAAACCTAAGCTAGCTACAATATAACTATTAGTTATATTGTAGCTAGCTTAGGTTTTATTGTACAGGTAAGTATGTATTTAGTTTTAAATAGGTATTATTTAGTAAATAATTGTAAATTTAATTTAGCTATATTTTAATTATGTTAAAGTTAGGGGGTCTTAGGGTTAGAGTTAAGTTAGGGTTAAGTTTAGGGTTAGTTGTTAATATAGTTTAATTTAGGTTGCTGCGATGTGGGGGGCTGGTGGTTTAGGGGTTAATAGGTTTATTTAGTTAATAATTGTAAGTTTAATTTAGCTCTATTTTAATTATGTTAGGGGGTGTTAGGGTATGGGTTACGCTAGGGTTAGGTTTAGGGGTTACTAGTTTAAATTTGTTTATTGCGATGTGGGGGCTTTTGGTTTAGGGGTTAATAGTTTAACTTATTATATTTCGTTGTGGGGGGCTTTCGGTTATAGGGGGTTAATATGTTTATTATAGTGGCAGTGGTGTAGGGCTTAATGACTTTAGTATAGTGGGGGTGATGTGGGCGGATGGCAGATTAGGGGTTAATAATATTTAAATAGTGTTTGCAATGCGGGAGGGCAGCAGTTTAGGGGTTAATAACTTTAGTATTGTGGTGACGATGTTGGGGGATGGCAGAATAGGGGTCAATAAATTTTATTAGTGGCGACGATATCAGGAGCGGCAGATTAGCGGTTAATAAATTTATGATAGTATTTGCGATGCGGGGGGGCCTTGGTTTAGGGGTGTTTAGTGTACTTTGTAGCAGTTTAGTCATGAGTTTTATGTTACAGCTTAGTAGCGTAAAACTCATAACTACTGACTTTAGATGGTAGTATGGATCTTGTGGTTTAGAGTGTAACGCTCTCTTTTTAGCCTCACCGCAAAACTCATAATACTGGCACTAGGGGAATCCCATGAAAAAAACGTCATTTTTTTTTAGTGCGGGACTGACGTTGCGTTACAGGCTAAAAGACTTGCTTTACACCTATACCGACAAGACTTGTAATGGCTGCAATGCTGTTTTAACGCTGACAATACCATATTTTCAGCTTTAAAAGACAAACGCACAAACTTGTAATCTAGCTATATGTGATCAAGTGGTTACCATGGTTACCTTTTCACAGTTTTTGCTCCCTATTGGGGGTGGGTTTGCTTGTTCATACTTGCACTTGTATACACTGTGTCTGAGGAAGGGGATAATTTGTCCCTGAAACATCAACTATTTCACAGTAAAGGATTTTGATAAGACCAGAGAGTGCAAGTTTGGTTTGTTACATTTGTGAATACACTAGCACCCTGGCAGTTGCTGGACTGAGTGAGAACATATACATCATGTATACATATGTGCATGTATGCAAATATATATGTACATAATTGTGTTCATATGTATTTATATGGATGTATTTTACTGTATATTTATTGTACATATTTAACATTCCAATGTTCTTCACATGCTATTCACATACAGGATAATGTAATTTTTATTGTAAATAAATAAATAAATATATATATATATATATATATATATATATATACATATATATATATATATATATTGTGTGTGTGTGTGTATATATATATATATATATATATATATGCAGTATTTAATAGTAAAAATCCATTGCCTAGATTAAGAGTTATGCATTAGCCGTCAAAAGCAGCGTTAAGGGGTCCTAACGCTGCTTTTGGCCGCCCGCTGGTATTTAGAGTCAGCCAGGAAAGGGTCTAACGCTCACTTCCCTACCGATTCCAGGCTACCGCAGATCGCCTTACGCCAATTGCGTATCCTATCTTTTCAATGGGATCTGCCTAACGCTGGTATTTGGAGTCTTGGGAGAAGTGAGTGGTAGACCCTCTACCGACAAGACTCCTAACGCCAAAAAAAGTCAGTAGTTAAGAGCTTTATGGGCTAACGCCGGAATATAAAGCTCTTAACTACTCTTAACTACTGTGCTCCATAGTACACTAACACCCATAAACTACCTATGTACCCCTAAACCGAGGCCCCCCCCCACAACGCCGCCACACTAATAAAATTTTTTAACCCCTAATCTGCCAACCGGACACCGCCGCCACCTACATTATCCCTATGAACCGCTAATGTGCTGCCCCTAACATCGCCGACCCCTAACGTCGCCGCTACCTAACTACACTTATTAACCCCTAATCTGCCGACCGGACCTCGCCGCCACTATAATAAATGTATTAACCCCTAAACCGCCGCACTCCCGACTCGCAAACACTAGAATAAATTGTATTAACCCCTAATCTGCCCTCCCTAACATCGCTGCCACCTACCTACAATTATTAACCCCTAATCTCCCGTCCGCACCGTCGCCGCTACTATAATAAAGTTATTAACCCCTAAAGCTAACTCTAACCCTAACCCTAACACCCCCTAACATAAATATAATTTATATTAAACAAAATAATATTCCTATAATTAACTAAATGATTCCTATTTAAAGCTAACTATTTACCTATCAAATAAACCCTAATATAGCTACAATATAATTAATAATTACATTGTAGCTATTTTAGGATTTATATTTACCTTACAGGCAACTTTGTATTTATTTTAACTAGGTACAATAGCTATTAAATAGTTAATAACTATTTAATAGCTACCTAGTTAAAATAAATACAAAATTACCTGTAAAATAAATCCTAACCTAAGTTACAATTAAACCTAACACTACACTATCATTAAATGAATTAAATAAATTACCTACAATTACCTAAAATAAAAGACAATAAAATAAACTATTCTATAATACAAAAAACAAACAAACACTAAATTACAAAAAATAAAAAAGAATTACAAGCAGTTTAAACTAATTACACCTAATCTAAGCCCCCTAATAAAATAAAAAAGCCCCCAAAATAAAAAATTCCCTACCCTATTCTAAAATACAAAAGTAATCAGCTCTTTTTTTGCGGGGCCTTGCCCCAAAGTAATCAGCTCTTTTGCATGAAAATAAAAATACAATACCCCCCCAACATTACAACCCACCACCCACATACCCCTACTCTAACCCACCCAAACCCCCCTTAAAAAAACCTATCACTAACCCCCTGAAGATCTCCCTACCTTGAGTCGTCTTTACCCAGCTGAGCCGAATTCTTCATTCAAGCAGCAAAGAAGAGGTCCTCCATCCGGGCGAAGTCTTGATCCAAGCGGCAAAGAAGAGGTCTTCCATCCGGGAGAAGTCTTCTTCCAAGTGGTATCTTCTTTCTTCTGGATCCATCTTCATCCCGCCGACGCGGAACATCCTCCTTCCCCGATGGACTAACGACGAATGAAGGTTCCTTTAAGGGACGTCATCCAAGATGGCGTCCCTTCAATTCCGATTGGCTGATAGAATTCTATCAGCCAATCGAAATTAAGGTAGAAAAAATCTGATTGGCTGATGCAATCAGCCAAACAGATTGAAGTTCAATCCGATTGGCTGATCCAATCAACCAATCGTATTGAACTCGCATTCTATTGGCTGATCGGAACAGCCAATAGAATGCAAGTTCAATACGATTGGCTGATTGGATCAGCCAATCGGATTGAACTTCAATCGGATTGGCTGATTGCATCAGCCAATCAGATTTTTTCTACCTTAATTCCGATTGGCTGATAGAATTCTATCAGCTAATCGGAATTGAAGGGATGCCATCTTGGATGACGTCCCTTAAAGGAACCTTCATTCGTCATTAGTCCATCGGTTGAAGAGGATGGCTCTGCATCGGCTCCGTTGAAGATGGCTCCGCTCCGGATGGATGAAGATTGAAGACGCCACCTGGATGAAGACTTCTACCGGATCAAGGACCTCCTCTGCGCACCTTGGATGAAGAATTTGGCTCGGCTGGGTGAAGATGACTCAAGGTAGGGAGATCTTCAGGGGGTTAGCGATAGGTTTTTTTAAGGGAGGTTTGGGTGGGTTAGAGTAGGGGTATGTGGGTGGTGGGTTGTAATGTTGGGGGGTATTGTATTTTTATCTTTTTAGGTAAAAGAGTTGATTACTTTGGGGCAATGCCCCGCAAAAAGCCCTTTTAAGGGCTGGTAAAAGAGCTGATTACTTTGGTAGTTTAGAATAGGGTAGGGAATTTTTTATTTTGGGGGCTTTTTTATTTTATTAAGGGGCTTAGATTAGGTGTAATTAGTTTAAACTTCTTGTAATTCTTTTTTATTTTTTGTACTTTAGTGGGGGTTTTTTCTATTATAGAATCGTTTATTTTTTTGTATTTTATTTTAGGTAACTGTAGGTAATTTATTTAATTAATTAATTTATTGATAGTGTAGTGTTAGGTGTATTTGTAACTTAGGTTAGGATTTATTTTACAGGTAAATTTTGTACTTATTTTAACTAGGTAGCTATTAAATAGTTATTAACTATTTAATAGCTATTGTACCTAGTTAAAATAAATACAAAGTTGCCTGTAAAATAAATATAAATCCTAAAATAACTACAATGTAATTATTAGTTATATTGTAGCTATATTAGGGTTTATTTTATAGGTAAGTATTTAGTTTTAAATAGGAATAATTTAGTTATTTTTAGGAATATTATTTCATTTAATTTAAATTATATTTATGTTAGGGGGGTGTTAGAGTTAGGGTTAGACTTAGGTTTAGGGGTTAATAAATTTATTATAGTAGCGGCGACGTTGCAGGCAGGAGATTAGGGGTTAATAATTGTAGGTAGGTGGCGGAGATGTTAGGGAGGGCAGATTAGGGGTTAATACTATTTATTGTAGTGTTTGCAAGGTGGGAGTGCAGCGGTTTAGGGGTTACTACATTTATTATAGTGGCGGCGAGGTCCGGTCAGCAGATTAGGGGTTAATAAGTGTAGGTAAGGTAGCAGTGACATGGGGGGGGGGCATATTAGGGGTTAATAAATATAATATAGGGGTCGGCAGTATTAGGGGCAGCAGATTAGGGGTTCATAGGGATAATGTAGATTGCGGCGGTGTCCGGAGTGGCAGATTAGGGGTTAATAATATAATGCAGGTGTCAACGATAGCGGGAACGGCATATTAGAGGTTAATAAGTGTAAGGTTAGGGGTGTTTAGACTCGGGGTACATGTTAGGGTGTTAGGTGCAGACTTAGAGAGTGTTTCCCCATAGGAAACAATGGGGCTGCGTTAGGAGCTGAACGCTGCTTTTTTGCAGGTGTTAGGTTTTTTTCAGCCCAAAATGCCCCATTGTTTCCTATGGGGATATCGTGCACGAGCACGTTTTTCCAGCTTACCGCTACCGTAAGCACCGCTGGTATTGAGGGTTGAAGTGGAGCTATATTAGGCTCAACGCTCCCTTTTCTGAGCCTAACGCAGCCCCTCAGACAACTCTAAATACCAGCGTTGTTGGAAGGGTGCGTTGGGAAAAAAGCAGCGTTAGCTACGCGGGTCTTTACTGACAAAACTCTAAATCTAGCCGCAAGTATGCCAAATTGAACCTAAAACAGTAAGCTAGCTATATAAGTGAAGGCTTATTGGCGCAAATAGCTGAACCTAAGGTGATTAAATATCTTTCTCCCCAAGACCACTGTGTCCATGGCCTGGATGACAGGTCTGAAAGCTATAATGTCACAGCTAAATGTTTATTAACTATCTCCATAGGTAATAAATCAGCGAAGCACCTGTTTTTAGTTTTAAATATTCCCCATAATCAAATATACATGGGCAATGATCTCTTACATAGATATGCCATAGAAATAGATTTGATTAACCTTTGCCTCTGGAGCAGGTTAAAGGGGGACCCTGAAGTATTTCAGGATGAAAATGCAGTCCTGAAAGCAAACCAGCAAATACCATATGCTGTGAATATGCAGGTATCTAACGGTGTTGTAATCCCGGCTGGGGCTGATAAATTCCTCTTACCCTTACAGGTAAAAGAGGTCAGAAATTAAAAACTTCTGAAATACGAATATGCCTCTCCCATAGAATGAAAAATCTGGGTATAACAATGACCCATACTCCAATTGTAAATATTGGAAATATTCCAATACATTTTATTGTGCATAACATGACCCCACAGGCTACCATAGGATAGACTCTAGAATCCAGTTACTATACATTTGGATTCCAGAATAATATAATTTGGCTAATACCTGAAGGATACTTAACTGAAGAACAGTTAATAGAACAATACTTTGCATCTATGCCAGAGGGATTGTTTGCAATTCAGTCTATTTATCCCTTCAGCTCAGAGCAAAGTATCTGTAAAATTTTAGAAGCCTCCCTGGTATTTGATCAGCCGATCAAAGAGCAAGAATACCCCAATACCCAGAATCATGGGGGCAATGTAAATTATAATCAAGGGGATCTCACCTCTAGGTTGGAAGAAGCCTATGAGATAGGACAGCCTGAAATCTTTCCACGATTTCAGCATATAGTCGAAGAGAAAATATCCTTTGCTAATGGCTGTTCTAGTGATGATGAGCACCAACAGCTACGAGAACTCCTGATGGAGTACAAGGATATTTTTGCAAGGGTTTCTTATGACTGTGGGACTACAGACTTGCACATTGCCAGAATCCAAACAGATCCCAATGCACTACCTGTCTTTGTTAAACAATACAGACTTCCTTTAGCCACATATGATTCTCTTGCAGAAATGATAAGGAACCTGGAAGAAAAAGGTATCATCAGACAGGTGCATAGCTCTTATAACAATCCTATTCTAGGTGTTCATAAGCCCAATGGACAATGGCGTTTGTGTGCTGACTTGAGACAGCTAAACAAATGAGTGTACGTGTCTGGCTGGCCTGTGCCATATATTAATCAGTGCCTAGAGCAGATGCAGGGATCCATAATATTCACTGCCATTGATTGTGCACAGGGATATTGGACCATAAAGGTACATGAGACGGACCAGTATAAGCTTGCGTTCTTGTTTCAAAAGGTCCAATATGCATTCCAGAGACTACCATTTGGATACATAAATTTAGGACTTGAATTTGCTGTATTCATGCATAAGGCTATGCCTGATGCACTGGAAGGGGGGACCGTATCTTATGTTGATGATGTTTTAATCAAAAGCACAGACTTTGAAAAACACATTACAGAACTCAAACAAATCATTAGCCAACTTAAAAGGGCAGGTGTCAAATTATCCCTACAAAAAGCTCAATGGTGCCGCTCTTGTGTAAATTGTAAACTTCTTAGGAAGTTACTTCTGAATGGTTAAATCCTCAGAAGAAAAAGGTGGAAGCTATTATAAATTCTAAGAACCCAACTAACTTAAAGGAATTGAGATAACAAACGAGAGTTCCAAGAATATATAAAGTCTAGAAACGATCTAATTAGGCCATTTTTTTTCCCCAACACTTTTTTTTAGCTGTCATCAGCTTTTCACTATAAGCACAAATCTGTGTGTGTTTGATTTGGTTCTCTTCCACTATATTTATTTATTTATTTATTTATTTATTTTTGTTGTTGGTGTTGTTGTTGCACTTTCTGAGCTGGTTGCAGCTCCATAATCTTAATCACATAACTTTTACGGATTTTCCTTTCTCTCTCCCCTTAGTAAGGGGGATAGGGTACACAATCAATAGGTAGTAATACATACACAGTTAATTTACACAAGTAAGAATATTGAAACACGGTTATATTCACATAATTGTATATCCACACAAGAGGAATAGTGTGGAACTACTTGCACAAGTGGCCTCTTGGGGGGTTTTGAACTTTGTTTGTACATGGATAAATTCATTGTACAAAATAGGAATTCTTCTCCCAATATGCCAGTTAAACAAAGGGAAAGAAAAACGCCTAAACGAGCGGAACAGTCATTGGAAATATCTCAAACACATAGCGAGGGCAATATGGATATGCAAGAACTGATTACACAAATTACTAACGGCTAGATTTGGAGTTTGGCGTTAGCCGTGAAAACCAGCGTTAGAGGCTCCTAACGCTGGTTTTAGGCTAACTCCGGTATTTGGAGTCACTCAAAAAAGGGTCTAACGCTCACTTTTCAGCCGCAACTTTTCCATACCGCAGATCCCCTTACGTCAATTGCGTATCCTATCTTTTCAATGGGATCTTTCTAACTCCGGTATTTAGAGTCGTGTCTGAAGTGAGAGTTAGAAATCTAACGACAAAACTCCAGCCGCAGAAAAAAGTCAGTAGTTAAGAGCTTTTTGGGCTAACGCCGGTTCATAAAGCTCTTAACTACTGTACTCTAAAGTACACCAACACCCATAAACTACCTATATACCCCTAAACCGAGGCCCCCCACATCGCAGCCACTCGATTAATTTTTTTTAACCCCTAATCTGCCGACCGCCACCTACGTTATACTTATGTACCCCTAATCTGCTGCCCCTAACACTGCCGACCCCTGTATTATATTTATTAACCCCTAATCTGCCCCCCACAACGTCGCCGCCAGCTACCTACAATAATTAACCCCTAATCTGCTGACCGCAAAGCGCCGCCACCTACATTATAGCTATGTACCCCTAATCTGCTGCCCCTAACACGCCGACCCCTATATTATATTTATTAACCCCTAATCTGCCCCCCTCAACGTCGCCTCCACCTGCCTACACTTATTAACCCCTAATCTGCCGTGCGGACCGGCACCGCTACTATAATAAAGTTATTAACCCCTAATCCGCCTCACTAACCCTATAATAAATAGTATTAACCCCTAATCTGCCCTCCCTAACATCGCCGACACCTAACTTCAATTATTAACCCCTAATCTGCCGACCGGAGCTCACCGCTATTCTAATAAATGTATTAACCCCTAAAGCTAAGTCTAACCCTAACACTAACACCCCCCTAAATTAAATATAATTTTAATCTAACGAAATAAATTAACTCTTATTAAATAAATTATTCCTATTTAAAGCTAAATACTTACCTGTAAAATAAATCCTAATATAGCTACAATATAAATTATAATTACATTGTAGCTATTTTAGGATTAATATTTATTTTACAGGCAACTTTGTAATTATTTTAACCAGGTACAATAGCTATTAAATAGTTAAGAACTATTTAATAGCTACCTAGTTAAAATAATTACAAAATTACCTGTAAAATAAATCCTAACCTAAGTTACAATTAAACCTAACACTATACTATCATTAAATTAATTAAATAAAATACCTATAATTACCTACAATTAAACCTAACACTACACTATCAAAACATTAATTAAATACAATATCTACAAATAACTACAATGAAATAAACTAACTAAAGTACAAAAAATAAAAAAGAACTAAGTTACAAAAAATAAAAAAATATTTACAAACATCAGAAAAATATTACAACAATTTTAAACTAATTACACCTACTCTAAGCCCCCTAATAAAATAACAAAGACCCCGAAAATAAAAAATGCCCTACCCTATTCTAAATTACTAAAGTTCAAAGCTCTTTTACCTTACCAGCCCTGAACAGGGCCCTTTGCGGGGCATGCCCCAAGAAGTTCAGCTCTTTTGCCTGTAAAAAAAAACATACAATACCCCCCCCAACATTACAACCCACCACCCACATACCCCTAATCTAACCCAAACCCCCCTTAAATAAACCTAACACTAAGCCCCTGAAGATCATCCTACCTTGTCTTCACCTCACCAGGTATCACTGATCCGTCCTGGCTCCAAAATCTTCATCCAACCCAAGCGGGGGCTGGCGATCCATCATCCGGTGGCTGAAGAGGTCCAGAAGAGGCTCCAAAGTCTTCATCCTATCCGGGAAGAAGAGGCGATCTGGACCGGCAACCATCTTGATCCAAGCGGCATCTTCTATCTTCATCCGATGACGACCGGCTCCATCCTGAAGACCTCCACCGCGGACCCATCTTCTTCCGGCGACGTCCAACTGAAGAATGACGGTTCCTTTAAGGGACGTCATCCAAGATGGCGTCCCTCGAATTCCGATTGGCTGATAGGATTCTATCAGCCAATCGGAATTAAGGTAGGAATATTCTGATTGGCTGATGGAATCAGCCAATCAGAATCAAGTTCAATCCGATTGGCTGATCCAATCAGCCAATCAGATTGAGCTTGCATTCTATTGGCTGATCGGAACAGCCAATAGAATGCGAGCTCAATCTGATTGGCTGATTGGATCAGCCAATCGGATTGAACTTGATTCTGATTGGATGATTCCATCAGCCAATCAGAATATTCCTACCTTAATTCCGATTGGCTGATAGAATCCTATCAGCCAATCGGAATTCGAGGGACGCCATCTTGGATGACGTCCCTTAAAGGAACCGTCATTCTTCAGTTGGACGTCGCCGGAAGAAGATGGGTCCGCGGTGGAGGTCTTCAGGATGGAGCCGGTCGTCATCGGATGAAGATAGAAGATGCCGCTTGGATCAAGATGGTTGCCGGTCCGGATCGCCTCTTCTTCCCGGATAGGATGAAGACTTTGGAGCCTCTTCTGGACCTCTTCAGCCACCGGATGATGGATCGCCAGCCCCCGCTTGGGTTGGATGAAGATTTTGGAGCCAGGACGGATCGGTGATACCTGGTGAGGTGAAGACAAGGTAGGATGATGTTCAGGGGCTTAGTGTTAGGTTTATTTAAGGGGGGTTTGGGTTAGATTAGGGGTATGTGGGTGGTGGGTTGTAATGTTGGGGGGGGGGTATTGTATGTTTTTTTTTACAGGCAAAAGAGCTGAACTTCTTGGGGCATGCCCCGCAAAGGGCCCTGTTCAGGGCTGGTAAGGTAAAAGAGCTTTGAACTTTAGTAATTTAGAATAGGGTAGGGCATTTTTTATTTTGGGGGTCTTTGTTATTTTATTGGGGGGCTTAGAGTAGGTGTAATTAGTTTAAAATTGTTGTAATATTTTTCTGATGTTTGTAAATATTTTTTTATTTTTTGTAACTTAGTTCTTTTTTATTTTTTGTACTTTAGTTAGTTTATTTCATTGTAGTTATTTGTAGGAATTGTATTTAATTTATTTATTGATAGTGTAGTGTTAGGTTTAATTGTAGGTAATTGTAGGTATTTTATTTAATTAATTTAATGATAGTATAGTGTTAGGTTTAATTCTAACTTAGGTTAGGATTTATTTTACAGGTAATTTAGTAATTATTTTAACTAGGTAACTATTAAATAGTTCTTAACTACTTAATAGCTATTGTACATGGTTAAAATAATTACAAAGTTGCCTGTAAAATAAATATTAATCCTAAAATAGCTACAATGTAATTATAATTTATATTGTAGCTATATTAGGATTTATTTTACAGGTAAGTATTTAGCTTTAAATAGGAATAATTTATTTAATAAGAGATAATTAATTTCGTTAGATGTAAATTATATTTAACTTAGGGGGGTGTTAGTGTTAGGGTTAGACTTAGCTTTAGGGGTTAATACATTTATTAGAATAGCGGTGAGCTCCAGTCGGCAGATTAGGGGTTAATAATTGAAGTTAGGTGTCGGCGATGTTAGGGAGGGCAGATTAGGGGTTAATACTATTTATTATAGGGTTAGTGAGGCGGATTAGGGGTTAATAACTTTATTATAGTAGCGCTCAGGTCCGCTCGGCAGATTAGGGGTTAATAAGTGTAGGCAGGTGGAGGCGACGTTGAGGGGGGCAGATTAGGGGTTAATAAATATAATATAGGGGTCGGCGATGTTAGGGCAGCAGATTAGGGGTACATAGGGATAATGTAAGTAGCGGCGGTTTACGGAGCGGCAGATTAGGGGTTAATAATAATATGCAGGGGTCAGCGATAGCGGGGGTGGCAGATTAGGGGTTAATAAGTGTACATGTTAGAGTGTTAGGTGCAGACGTAGGAAGTGTTTCCGCATAGCAAACAATGGGGCTGCGTTAGGAGCTGAACGCGGCTTTTTTGCAGGTGTTAGGTTTTTTTTCAGCTCAAACAGCCCCATTGTTTCCTATGGGGGAATCGTGCACGAGCACGTTTTTGAGGCTGGCCACTTGCGTAAGCAACTCTGGTATCGAGAGTTGAAGCTGCATTAAATATGCTCTACGCTCCTTTTTTGGAGCCTAACGCAGCCTTTATGTGGACTCTCAATACCAGAGTTATTTTTATGGTGCGGCCAGAAAAAAGCCGGCGTTAGCTTTTCAGGTCGTTACCGACAAAACTCCAAATCTAGCCATAAGGCAATTACGCCACAACTGGATAGCTTGAAGCTAGAGATAAAACATGATATACATAGTCTTACGAGTGAAGTTAGACAATTTTCTACAAGACTGCTGGAGGTAGAGACCAGAGTCTCAGAGACAGAGGATAAATTAAACTTATATGAACAAATTAATACTGAGCATAAAATGAGGCTCGACAAGTTACAAGCTAGAGTAGAGGACCTGAAAGACCAATCAAGACGCAACAACCTCAGAATTATCGGTCTCCCAGAAAATAATGATTACTTAGACCTCATGCATTTTGCTACGGTCACTCTCCCCCAGAGCCTAGGAATTCATACTGATGTGCCAGTGCCTATAGAGAGGATACACAGGACAGGGGCATCACGAGTTATCAGGAAGGACAATATTAGTACTAGGCCTATAGTTCTTAAATTTTTAAACTTCCAAGATAAAGTTAATTTTCTTAGACACTATAGGAAGGCATACCCGCTCACAATACATCAGCACAAGTTATTAATTTTCCAGGATTTTTCGAGTGAAACGGCAGCAAGACGAAAAGAGATGTCTCCGTTCTGCTCCAAACTTCTAAATGCAAATTTTAATGTTAAGATGGTATATCCGGCCAAGTTAATTGTTACAATTGATGGGGTACAGAAAGTAATGAATAATACTCAAGAAGCACAGTTTTTTTGCAAAGCGCAGGGTATCGATTGAATAAGTATACATAGAGGTAGTTAGGTCAAGGTTGAATTTAATAAGTTGTATGCTTTTGGTTCTTGCTGAAATGGAATGGTTTTATGATGTGGATGAGTCGGTTGTCTCTTTTTTTTTTTTTTTTCCCTTCTCTCCTCCCTCTCCCTCTTTCTCTCCTCCCCCTCCCCATTTCAGCCCCTTTTCTTAAATGCTCTTGTGGAAATGTGGTATTCTTTCTCCTAGCCACCATATGTGGGTGAATAAGAATGGATTCTGAATCAGTGAATTTTCTTTCATGGAATGTAGGTGGGATAACCTCACCAATGAAAAGGAAAGCTATTATTAAACAATTAGGATTATATAAACCGGACTTGGTTATGTTACAACAAACCCATTTAAAAGAATCTGAAATAGATAAATTAAAAACTAAATGGGTGGGGGAAGTAATTGCATTAACAGGGGAGGATAGGAAAAAGGGACTAGCAATTCTCGTTAATAAACAGCTGCCCCACAAGGTTTTAGGGGTAGAAAATGATGCTGGAGGCAGATACCAAATTTTAAAAATAAGAATTAATACAATCCCATTTATAATATGTAATATCTATGGGCCCAACTCACTAGATAGTAAATTTTGGAATGAAGTCATAAACAGATTGTTAGAGTATACGGGACAAAACCTGGTAATAGCGGGGGATTTTAACTTAACTCCATACCCCAATATAGACAGAGCAGGCAAGAAAGATCCAGCTAGGAGGGATGGTAAGTCTCACATATTTCATAAATTATGCAATCAACTGGGACTGGGAGATATATGGAGGATCCAGCATCCAGATCTCAAGACATATACTTGTGTGTCACCAAGCCATCAAAGTTTCTCCAGAATAGATATGTTTCTAATAGCAGAAAGGCTGTTGGGACTTGAATGCAAGACTGACATTAAAGATATTATCCTGTCAGATCACGCAATTATTTCCATGGAGTTTAGGACTGGTGCTCTTAAAAGGGGGGGGGGGGGGGGTAACAATAGTATCTTCTTTCCTAAATATTTATTATCTAATAGTAACTTCGAGAATTTTTTAAAGATTAATTGGGCAGAATATCATAGTTATAATAAGAATTATGCTGAGAAAACGGAAATATATTGGGAGGCCGCAAAAGCGGTACTGAGAGGGAATATTAAGGAATATCTATCCAGAGTAAAACAAAAAATATAAACAGAAAGAGCTGCAATTGTCAAATACAGTGAGGAATCACTACAATGCATATGTAGCTTCTAAAAATAAGGAAATATGCAGGAAATATATTAACGCTAAAACGCAGAGAGATACATTCCTAAAGCAGAAGGCTACTCAAGAAGGGTTAAGGCAAAAAGCATTATATAGAGGGTTTGCTGGGAGAGCAGCAAAATTCCTTGCTAGAATCTCTAAACCCAAAGGCAGTAACGTGATCTCAGCCATAAGTCAGAATGATAAAAGATACACTCAGATTGAGGATATAAAGAAAGTCTTTTATAAATATTTCCAGGAAATATACAAGGCAGAACCCGCCAATCCAAAGGAAGGGGCTGTTTTTTGGTCTAAGTTAAATTTACCTAGAGTTCCGCAAGAGGAATTACAAGATTTAAATTTACCAATTACAATTCAAGAAGTAAGTAATGCCATCAAACACGCCAAATTGAATAAAGCTTCAGGGCCAGATTGTCTCCCGATAGAATTTTATTGAATTTTGCATGAAGAAATAACCCCCACCTTATGTAGCTTGTTTAATAGCTACTATAGATCCCCAGTAGGGTGTTCTAAATATTTTACTGCATCTTATATTTCATTAATTCAAAAAAAAAAAATAAGGATCCAGAGAAGGCATCATCTTACATGCCCATATCATTACTAAACTCAGATTATAAACTGTTAACAACAATTCTAGCTAATAGACTACAACCTTTACTTAAAGGGATTATTCATGAAAATCAGGTGGGCTTTATGCAAGGGAGGAATCCGGTTAAGAATATGCGGAAGACTATGCTTATTCTAGACTACTTCTGGAATAAGATCTAAGAAAAGGGGGAAAAAATGATGGATTCCGCTATACTAACCCTCGACGCGGAAAAAGCATTTGATTATATAAGCTGGAGTCATTTGTTTACCACAATAGAAAAATTTGGGTTTACTGGTCACTTTAGTAATTTTATACAGCTAATTTATAGTAAGCCAATGTCGTCTATTATTATAAATAGCTCAACTACAGACTTCTTTTCCCTTCACAGAGGCACAAGACAAGGGCGTCCATTATCCCCTCTATTATTCAATATCACACTTGAGCCTTTGGCCGTTGCATTACGTGAGCAACTAGAGGGTATTAGTATAGGGAAACAAATGTTTATTCTGTCATTGTATGCGGATGACTTGGTGGTTTTTTTAAGTAATCTTAAAATTAGCCTGCCGAAGCTTCTAGAAAATATTCAACTCTTTGGCTTAGTTTCAGGATACAAAATTAATCTGACCAAATCAGAGTTGCTTTGGATTACGAAACCATCAAGAGTCACTGTTAAACACCCTTTTAAAGAAACTAAACAGATTAATTATTTAGGTATAATTCTAAGTAACAATCCATTAGAATGGTATGAATTGAACATCTTAGGTTGTCTGAAGGAAATGCAAAATAAACTAGATTCTTGGAGTAACTTACCGATTTCATTAATAGCACGTGTTATGTGTATAAAAACAATATTATTCCCGAAAATGCTGTACTTATTACAAAACATACCAGTAATTCTTAAAAATGCAGACATTAATAAGTTTAATCAGATATGCTCTAAGTTTATATGGAAAGGGGGAAAACCGTGGATTGCCATAAAAAGATTAATGAACACTAATCTAGCAGCAGGGCTAGCTTTTCCAAATATCAAATATTATAATTGGGTTACCCTACTAAAATATGCCATTGATTATATCACTGAAATAGAACATGTTACTTTCTACCAATGCGAATCCAGTATCATTGCTCCCTTTGAGCTTAAGGCCATATTGCATTGCCCAATCCGGAAATTGCCTGGTAATGTAGATAATTTAATGACGTTCAAGAATATTATAATAGCATGGCAAAAATATTGTGGTGAAATTCAGATCAATCCATATGTTACAGAATTCCTACCAATACAAGGGAACCCTGGATTTCAACCGGGATATAATAACCATGTATTCCAGGGTTGGAGAGACAAGGGATTAAAATATGTTAATCAGAGACAACTTCCTCTCTATAGCATTATTACGAGTCTAAACACACATGGCTAACCACACGTTCACAATAATATCACAGAATGTGAAAGGGCTCAATTCTCCTACAAAACGCTCTATAGCGTTGAGGTCACTTACGAGACAGGGAGAATCTATAGTATTCCTCCAGGAGACACACTTTATGAACGGAAGGGAACCCAAATTCAAATAAAAAAATTTCCCCTTAGGCTATTTTAATTCACACAAAATCAAAAAGAATGGGGTGGGGATACTATTTCACAGAAAATTACAATTTCAATTATTAAATAAGGTTACAGACGCAGAAGGTAGAATACTAATTTTGGTGGGCTTGCTTCACAATAGGCCTGTCACGCTGGTGAATATATATGCTCCTAACAGCAGGAGACACAAATTCTATAAACGCCTTTTAGACTTAGTCTTAGAACACAGGAAGGGACTGTTGATTATGGGAGGAGATATGAACATCACAATAGACCCGACTGTAGACTCCTTCACCGGGTCTCCCTTATCCAACTCTAGACCCCCCAATTCAGTGCTGAAGTGCTTGGAGACCCTAGGCCTTGTGGACACATGGCGAGTATTGCACCCAACACAGAGGAATTATACCTTCTACTCTCACCCTTGGGCAGTATACACACGTATCGATCACTTATATCTAGATAGGGCTTTTCTGGCACAGCTGACAGATGCAGATATTTTGCCCACAGTATGGTCAGATCATTCCATGGTTACCATGCACCTGGACTGGCCAAGTAAGTCACACACACAATACATATGGCAAATGGATGATTCCTTACTCCATTACCCAGCCACAGCAGAGCCCATCCGAAAAACATTGACAGAATACTTCCAGATTAATCAAACACCAGATGTAGCACCGGACTGTCTATGGGAAGCTCATAAAGCTGTAATCAGGGGGGAATGTATCAAACATGTGGCCTTCAGGAGGAAAACATATAACGCAGGTGTTAACAAACTAACCTCCCAGATCCATAGTATAGAAACACAACATAAAAACAGACCCTCAGATCAGACAATCTATGCTTGCCTTGTGAAAACCAGACAGGATTTACATGCAATCTTAACTAAGGAAGCACACAGAAAAGCACTATCCCTTAGGAAGACATACTTCTACAAAAGTAACAGATCAGGGCCTTACCTGGCGAAACTTCTAAAAGCTCAGTCTCAAATTTCACAGATACACAAACTTCACACACCAGACAATCAACCCATATATGATAGTGAAGAGATAGCCAATCTATTCGGTAAATTCTACGCAAAATTGTACAATCTAGAATCAAATTCTACCCCTGAACACTTAGAGATGTTGAGAGATTATATAAGAAAAGCAGACCTCCCTAAACTAGACCAGTCCCAAATAGACCACTTAGATAGCCCTATTTCTAAAACAGAAATATTAAAAGTTATTAATGAACTTCCCTCTGGGAAGAGACCGGGGCCAGATGGCTTCTCAAATTCTTATTATAAGATGTTCAAACAAATATTAGTCCCACATTTATTTTCCTTATTTAACAAGCTAGATGAGAAAAATAGCTTACCAAAGAATATGCTATTAGCACATATTGCAGTAATACCAAAACCTGGCAAAGTACCCACAGATCCGAGTAGTTATCGCCCAATTTCTCTTTTAAATACGGATTTAAAAATTCTAGGGAAAATATTATCAATGAGACTTAACAAGGTCATTCAAGACCTAATCCCCACTGACCAAGTAGGGTTTGTGCCCAGGAGGGAGGCAAGGGACAATACCCTTAGGGTGCTGACTCTGATGGATTATGCTAAACAGAATAAAATACCTGCGATTCTTTTAGCAACCGACGCCGAGAAGGCGTTTGATCGCCTTAATTGGGATTTCTTAAAGGAAACACTGGTTGCGATAGGTCTAGGACTCACTACAATAGCACGAATATTTACTCTGTACTCGCATCCCTCAGCCCAAGTGAAAGCAAATGGTGTGCTGTCGGAGGCTTTTAATATTCAAAATGGAACACGACAGGGTTGCCCTCTATCACCCACTTTATTCATTCTAACGATGGAAGTACTTGCAACTAGAGTCAGAGCAGACACAAACATACAGGGAATTCAAATAGGTCCCCACGATTTCAAAATTGCGCTCTACGCGGATGATATTCTTTTCACTGTATCATCCCCCTTAAAATCGATCCCTGCCATTATGTCAGAAATAAAGGAATTTGGCCGTTATTCCAATTTTGCGATAAATTTACAGAAATCAGAAATTCTTAACATAACCCTACCACAGATGTTGAGAGATTATATAAGTAAAGCAGACCTCCCTAAACTAGACCAGTCCCAAATAGACCACTTAGATAGCCCTATTTCTAAAACAGAAATATTAAAAGTTATTAATGAACTTCCCTCTGGGAAGAGTCCGGGGCCAGATGGCTTCTCAAATTCTTATTATAAGATGTTCAAACAAATATTAGTCCCACATTTATTTTCCTTATTTAACAAGCTAGATGAGAAAAATAGCTTACCAAAGAATATGCTATTAGCACATATTGCAGTAATACCAAAACCTGGCAAAGTACCCACAGATCCGAGTAGTTATCGCCCAATTTCTCTTTTAAATACGGATTTAAAAATTCTAGGGAAAATATTATCAATGAGACTTAACAAGGTCATTCAAGACCTAATCCACACTGACCAAGTAGGGTTTGTGCCCAGGAGGGAGGCAAGGGACAATACCCTTAGGGTGCTGACTCTGATGGATTATGCTAAACAGAATAAAATACCTGCGATTCTTTTAGCAACCGACGCCGAGAAGGCGTTTGATCGCCTTAATTGGGATTTCTTAAAGGAAACACTGGTGGCGATAGGTCTAGGACTCACTACAATAGCACAAATATTTACTCTGTACTCGCATCCCTCAGCCCAAGTGAAAGCAAATGGTGTGCTGTCGGAGGCTTTTAATATTCAAAATGGAACACGACAGGGTTGCCCTCTATCACCCACTTTATTCATTCTAACGATGGAAGTATTTGCAACTAGAGTCAGAGCAGACACAAACATACAGGGAATTCAAATAGGTCCCCACGATTTCAAAATTGCGCTCTACGCGGATGATTTTCTTTTCACTGTATCATCCCCCTTAAAATCGATCCCTGCCATTATGTCAGAAATAAAGGAATTTGGCTGTTATTCCAATTTTGCGATAAATTTACAGAAATCAGAAATTCTTAACATAACCCTACCACAGATGTTGAGAGATTATATAAGTAAAGCAGACCTCCCTAAACTAGACCAGTCCCAAATAGACCACTTAGATAGCCCTATTTCTAAAACAGAAATATTAAAAGTTATTAATGAACTTCCCTCTGGGAAGAGTCCGGGGCCAGATGGCTTCTCAAATTCTTATTATAAGATGTTCAAACAAATATTAGTCCCACATTTATTTTCCTTATTTAACAAGCTAGATGAGAAAAATAGCTTACCAAAGAATATGCTATTAGCACATATTGCAGTAATACCAAAACCTGGCAAAGTACCCACAGATCTGAGTAGTTATCGCCCAATTTCTCTTTTAAATACGGATTTAAAAATTCTAGGGAAAATATTATCAATGAGACTTAACAAGGTCATTCAAGACCTAATCCACACTGACCAAGTAGGGTTTGTGCCCAGGAGGGAGGCAAGGGACAATACCCTTAGGGTGCTGACTCTGATGGATTATGATAAACAGAATAAAATACCTGCGATTCTTTTAGCAACCGACGCCGAGAAGGCGTTTGATCGCCTTAATTGGGATTTCTTAAAGGAAACACTGGTGGCGATAGGTCTAGGACTCACTACAATAGCACGAATATTTACTCTGTACTCGCATCCCTCAGCCCAAGTGAAAGCAAATGGTGTGCTGCCGGAGGCTTTTAATATTCAAAATGGAACACGACAGGGTTGCCCTCTATCACCCACTTTATTCATTCTAATGATGGAAGTACTTGCAACTAGAGTCAGAGCAGACACAAACATACAGGGAATTCAAATAGGTCCCCACGATTTCAAAATTGCGCTCTACGCGGATGATATTCTTTTCACTGTATCATCCCCCTTAAAATCGATCCCTGCCATTATGTCAGAAATAAAGGAATTTGGCCGTTATTCCAATTTTGCGATAAATTTACAGAAATCAGAAATTCTTAACATAACCCTACCACAGTCAACATTTGGAAGTTTAAACATGGTATGCCCTCTCCAATTACAGCCTAACACCCTTAAATACCTAGGCATACAGTTGTCACCTGATAGGAAAACCTTGTTTGAAGCTAATTATATACCTTTATTAAAGGGAACTCAAAAAGACTTACTAACCTGGGCCACTAAGCCCATCTCTTGGTGGGGACGGATCCAATGTATCAAAATGACCACACTCCCAAGAATACTATACATTTTACAAACACTCCCTATGACCCTTCCACGTTGGTATATAACTAGATTACAAAACTAATTAATAAATTCATCTGGGGAGTAGTCAAGCCTAGGATAAATAGGGCCACTATATACAGGTCTTTAAAAGCAGGAGGCCCGGGGGTTCCATGCATCTCATTATACTTAGAAGCAGTGACATTACAAAGAATCCTAGACTGGCACGGGGCTAGAGCAACAAAAGCATGGGTGGCCATGGACTCACATATTCTACGAGCCCCTAGGGTGGGAGCGTTGTGCTGGATCCCAAAACACTTAAGACCCCCACAATGCATGACTCTAGATCTACACAAGCAACTTTTTGACTCATGGGATAAGATAGCATCAACGAAACCACATATCACAGGGACAAGATCCCCCCTTTTCCCCATTCCTACTAACGCAGAATTGATCGGGGGATTGGATAGTGGTCAACAATGTGTGACAGAATGGGGGTGCACAACACCACTAAGCGATTTTATCTCTAACCGAAAGCTCAAACCTAGGGAAGAGTTGAGGGAAGTAGCAAATGGCAATTACACGAGATGGCTTAAATACCATCAACTGTCCCATTTCATTCACATGTCACCACACAAGATAGATTACCTAAGGGATTTGACAAATTTTGAACAACTGTGCCTGAGAGAGGAACACACCCCACACACGCTATCAACAGCTAGAAAACTATTACATGCATATCAGACTTCTCAACTCCCAGCTTTTGCTGGTAAATGGCAAGAGGATTTGAGACTAGAAATAGAAACAGAAAGCTGGGTAAAGATATTCAAACACATTAAAAAATCCTCTACATCTCCACAGATTATAGAGCTTAACTTTAAAGTCTTAATGCGTTGGTACCTCACACCTGTGAGATTATGTTCTATATACCCAGCAGTTAATGACAGATGTTGGAGGGGCTGTGGAGAAAGGGGAGATTACCTTCACATGTGGTGGGGTTCTGACCGAGTGAAACCACTATGGACAGGGCTGGAGACACATTTTAGGGGAATTTTGACAGAGAGCTTTGAACTGACCCCCAGAATTGCCCTACTTAATGACAGACCACACATCACATGTAAACTAAGACTCACTCTGTTACAGATAGGATTAAATGGAGCGAAATCGTTGATTGCACTTAAATGGAAGTCACAGGACATACCATCTATAATTATGTGGAAACAAAAAGTCACTAGTCTGCTGACCCTGGAGGAATATGGTTATTTAAAAAAACAACAATTAAACACACTTGCAGATATAAGGTTTATTTGGGAGGACTCCTTGTCCTCTCGGAGGGAAGCTTAAACATGAGGGCTGTTGTCCCCGGGGTCCCGACCTGTGTAGAGGGGTTCTCTGATGTTGGGGCTCAATAAAGAAAAAAAGAAGAGGGGAGGGGAGGTTATATACAAGGAAACGTGAAGCCTCTGGAGTACAACATATTGAATGGTACAATTGTTATGTAGGAGTTATTTTTTTATTTTGAATATATGCATCTGTAATCAGCTAAACTCACGGACGTATGGAGTAAGATTTGCTTTAATGCAGAATGTCATGATTAATTTGTTGTATATTTCCAATGTCTGTAATCATTTAACATTTTCAATAAACAGATGAAATAAAAAAAATAATATGTTAATCAGCTATTAGTAGGAATGGAATAATAGAGGCATTTAATAATATCGCCTGTAAATATGGAATACAGAATAAAGATTTCTTTGCGTACTTACAGATTAGACACTACGTAATGGATATTCAAAGAGAATATAAAGCCAAATGGACTAGCGGTCCAATTGCGGCGGGGATAAAAATATATCAAGCAGGTAGATTTTCATTCTCAACTTTTTATAACATATTGAATACGCATAGCATATTAAAACAAATTAAGTATATACATTTAATATGGCAAAGATATTTTCCGGAGATTGAGCTATCAGTTATACTGGAGAGCCTCAAGTTAATCAATGATACCTGGGTTCCCACGGCATGGCGAGAGTCACATTTAAAAATATTATATGATGTATACATCACTCCTGAAAAGTTGACCATTTGGTATAAAAAAACTCATTTTTGCACAAGGTGCAGCAAAGAGTGTGCAGAAATTTTACATTGTCTGTGGCTATGCCCTAAGGTTATACAATTCTGGAGTAAGGTATGCTATTGGCTGAATGAAGTAATAGAGACAAGAGTTAGAATAAAGCCGCAAGATATTTTCTTTTTAGTTAGGTATTCTCCCATCGCCAAAAATTATAAACTCATTAATACAATACTAATTTTAGCTCGCAATATCATACTGAAAACATGGAAAGCCACACATCCACCGAAATTCTCTGAATTTAAGAAAGCAGTAATTGCGCAAATGATACTAGAACAGTATAATATACAGAATCTGAATAGTGAGCAAGTACAGTTATTTTTTACTAAATGGGAAGGAGTAGTTAAAGCATTACCGAAGACTATTCAGATTCAATTGGTTAAACCACTGAGTTGCTCTACTTTTGTTATGCAAAACATTCTTGTGGGGCAGTTTCCATGGGAGTGTTCAAGCGACAATGACAGTAACATCGGCGAGTGATGGTTGGTGGGGGGGGCAGGGACAAGTGTTTTTTTTTGTTTTTGTTTTTTTTATGTTGGAATGAATGTTGTGTGTGGGGGGGGATTCTGCTGAAGGGACCAGACCAGTTTGATATAGGTAATACAAGACATCATAGTATAAGGTGACAGCTTTAGGTCCAATTATTTCGGTCTTCCTGAAGATAAGTAGAACTATGTTAGGATGTCTGGGTGAATAATTTAACAGAGGGTAAAGGGAAGGTTTCAATCAGCAGACACCTATCTTTCTGTTATAATGTGGATTAGGATATGTTTAAGGAAGATTAGGATATGTTTAAGGAACAAGAAGGCGATGTAAGTTAGGTTGCAATTCAAGATTAATAGATATGATTAAGTTGAGCTTTTTAAGGATGTATATGAAGACCCACTTCATTTTTATTGCCTTCTCTGATTCCCTGTTTCTTTTTTCAGTTATAGTTCTCAAACGAATCGCAGATGATTGATTAATTTCTTTGTTTGAAATGTAAAATGTATTGTAATACGAGATGAAATGTAAGATTTTTTTTTTTTTTTTGAATGAAGATATTATAAGAAAGGGAAGGGGAAGGAAGTGAAAAGATATCATAATAAGCATCCACTATATGGTATTGTTAATACCCTCTCTAAGTCTAGAGTTTTTCTTTTTTCTTTTTGTTTATTTTATGTTGTTGTTGTGGTTTATATCTTAAACAAAACAAAAAAAAAACAATAATGTGAATACATTAACATTGTATGTTTATACTACATTGTAAAACTGTGTCGCTGCAGAAGATCTGCATTCTTGCCCTGCGTGGTAAAAAGACATGTACATTATTTTGTTATCCATTATTGTTATAAAATAAATATTTAAAAAAAAAAAAAAAAAAGGAATTGAGATCATTCCTGGGTATGACAAAGTATTCTCGCAAATTTATTGATAATTATGCAGCATTAGCTAAACCACTGCTACTTCTTCTAAAGAAGGATGTGAAATGGCACTGGAGTGAGATTCACGAGACAGTCATCAGAGAGCTGAAGAGAAAACTCACTCAAGCCCCTTGCTTAGCATACCCTGAAGGGGGTAAACATTCCTACTTAGAGACAGGTTACACAGATATAAGCATGAGTGCTGTTTTGTACCAAAAGCATGATAATTTAAGCAAAGTCATTGCTTATGCGAGTAAAGTCATTGCTCATCAACCACATGTTTTCCAGATTTGGTTTAAGCCTGCAAATCGAATCCGATTGGGGAACCCACTTCACTAGCGAAGTGATGTCCAAAATGTGGAAAATACTAGGGGTCAAAAGAAAGCTCCATATTGCATATAGAGCTACCTCTAGTGGTGGTGTAGAGCACTACAACCAGTCCATTGTAAAAATCCTCAAAAAGTTTGTGAGTGAAACAGGTAAAGACTGGGATGTAAAATTACCTCTAGTCCTAATGGCATTAAGAGGAAATCCAAGTAGTGCTACTAAGATGTCACCTTTATAATTGATGACTGGTAGAAGAATGGTTCTTCCTCAACATCTGCTGTACCGTACATCAGACCAGAACTTGATAAATGCCGCCAATACACATCAATATGTGGAAATCTTAAGGAAGCACCTGCAATATGTCTTTGCAGTTGCTCAAAGGAACATAGGAAAGACAGCAACTACCTCTAAAACCTATTATGATCTCAAGACATCAAAAAGGAAATATGAAATAAATGATAAGGTTTATCTTTATAACTTTGGAAGAGATCAGGTTAAGGAGAAGATTTTTTTTCCATCACGGAAAGGGTCCTTTTGTTATTACTGACAAAATATCTCCAGTTGCCTATAAAATTAGGATACCTAAAAATGATACTTTTATGGATAAATGGATCCATATTAATCAATTGCGAGCGTGCCATCCTAGATCCCAACTACGACTCATAGAGGGAAAATGAAGTGTCATTTCCCCAGATACACTAAAGAAGTATTGTAGTTTAAAGATGCCTAACTAATGAGCATGAGGACTTAAAAATAACGGACTCTCTTCATAGAAGACTGTCTATGATGCATACTGTCAAAACACTCAACAAGTACCACTGACTTTAAGCCAATTTAAATACATGTGTCCTACATCTATTTAAATTTGGAAGTGGGAATTATGTCAGGGTACCTGTGAAATAACATTAAATAAACTTCAGATGTATAACATAATCTAATATTTCATTTTTGGCTAATATCTAATTTGATATGAATTAGTCTCACTATAGCCCCTGCCCCCTCATGCTTAAGACAAGTAGAGAACAAAGGATTTAGACTTTTGTATAGATAAGACCAATGAGCCACTTCAAAGTAAATATTATCATTATTGAGCCCTCAGATGTGTATGTCCATATATGGGTTTCCTGCCCAAGAAGGATAATAAAATTAATGACCCCATGTGGAGATATACAGTCGCTGGGTCTGGGACTGAACTCTTTGAGGCCTAACTATATGCAAAAGAAACAGGTTTTTCATCAGGAGGAACCACTTTGCATGCAAGAGTTGATTATCCCCTGCTGAGGTAGACACACAGGATCTCCTGTTTACCAGACGTGGTGAAAACTTAGTTTTTAAATAGCAGAATGTATACTTAAAAAGTCATATAAATGATTTGTCTATAATATTCAAATCTATTTGAAATACTCAAATAACATCTATATATGAATCTGGGAGATGTGTCTAACACATAAGATACCTTTAAATCTAAAGTGAATATATAATTGTATATTTTAAGTGTTTAACCAACTTCAGAATAACAACATTATTTCTTTCATTTCAGACCGAGGAGAAAACAGTAAATTGTCCCAGAAATGATATATAAATTGTGTTTTTTAAGCACTCAAAATGATACTGTCAAGAGATGTATTGAATGTGAAATGTGCTGTATTTGTATTAATATGGGATAATAACCAAATGCAACTTTAAAGGCATTTTCTAAAATATTATAGGATTGGTATCTATGAATGCATGCTATATTATATTAGATGGGACAGATATGTTACCAAACAGGTTTATTAATATCAAGAAATAGTGTATTTGATAAACATTTTCTTTTAGATATTTTTTTTTTTTTTTATTGAGGTTTCAAAAAGCAAATAACAATAAAAGAGGAAAAAACAATATACATAATTAATCATTACAAAGAATGTCAAGTATGCAATTGTCATTGCAATGTGGAGTGTATACAAACAATCTAGAAAGGAGAGCAAACAACACTAGATTACAGTTGTGATTTGCCAATTTGAATGTAAACCTTCTAATGAACTCTAGAGGCCTCTCCAGAACTTCAAACATAAGCAAAATAGAACATCTACTGAAGGTTAATATATAATAAGAGAGACCACTTTTGGGTCACAAACCAACCTCTTTTCTTTTTTATATCGGTTATGGATAGAGTTAAAAATGTTGTAGATAGTCGTTGTAGTATAATATATGGGGATGGTGCATTTAGTAGGATATAGTGTAGTGATAAACAGTAAGTTTGGGTTCAAAGGCTTTAACTCTATTTGTAGGCAGGATTAGGATTTGTTAGAGTGCGGCATAGGCTAGGTAAGCCGCATAGAATTCTCTAAAATAATCTGCTATATGTGGATATTAGTTTTAATCATCTATAAATAAAGTACAAAATAAAGTATGAAATGTGGGATGTAATACATTCTGAGAAATATAGTGAAATTTAATATAGACTCCCTTATTAACAAGTAGAATCCATGCTAGGGTCATCAAACTGGATATAGAGGCACCTGCAGGTTTTGCTCTAATCTCGATGATCTTGAAGGAGACCTCTGAAAAAAGCTTTAAAGATTGTGGTTTGGCTACTAAGTACTGTTGATCAGACCTGCTGATCTAAATAAAGGGATGGATTCTATACTGTGGTTTTATAGAAGAGAAAATAAATGCTAAAGGAGTAATGAAAATTACGGCATAAGCAAGAGAAGCCGTGTCTTTAGTTCTCCTATTGCTAGGGGACTCATTTCTTAGGGGGGGGGGGAGGCCTTATAACAGTCATGGTAGTTTGTAGGGATAGGAAGCAAGGACCAATTTACAGTTGGATCAAGGGGAAACTTACTTGGGAGTAGATTACTCAGTATGACAAACACTCGGAGAGGGAAAGATATAGGGCTAGTTTTACAGGGCTAAAAAATAATCTCCAGTAGGTCCCACTATAACAGAAGAAACTATTACATTTGTTGCGCTATATCTGGGTTCATGGTGATAAAATCAAGATATATAAAGTCTCGAGATGCAATATAGAGCTACATTTTAAAATTAACATTAAGGATTCAGGCATATAGTAAGGGGCCAAATAGCTCAGATACAAGGGTGATGGGAAAATGTTTAGTCACTCGTTAAAAAGGCTATGTTTAAAACTATAAGTCCTAAATAAAATCATCTCCTATAGGTCCCACTAAAACAAGAGAGACTTTTAAATTTGTTGTGCTATATCTGGTTTCATGTTGATAAAATCAAGATGTATGGGATCTCGAGATGCAATATATAGCCACATTTTAACGTTAAGGGTTCAGGCATATAGTAAGGGGCCAAATAATCCAGATACAAGGGTAGTGAGAAAATGTTTAGCCTCTCAATAAAAAGTCTACGTTTAAAACTATGTCATGAATATAATGTTTACACGTTGAACCAAAGGCAACTAGATAGTATAAACCACCTACTTTTCCTATGTAAATACGGAACTTTTAAACTCTTAAGGAACTTGTTAGTCTTTAGTAATGGGGTAACTTCCCTCTTGTGGTGAATTGGAAGCTGCATGCTTAATTGCAAAACCCTCCTCGCTTGCAACTATAGTTAGATTAGATATGTATGTCTACAGTGACTAGATCTTCCGCTGTCAGGTTAAGATGTCTACACAGTTGAAGGGAAATAAAAACACCTCCAAACTTTTTAAGCATATCAATTGGGTAGGCATTATAATGTAAGCAGGAAATGTTAGGTTTCCAGATGTCTGGGATTATTTAAACTCTAGTGTTTGGGCATGGGCCCTATGCCCAAACAGCAAGTAAAGCAGTGATATGCACAAGTGTGGAAGTGCTATCCTTAGATTAGTGGAAAAAAACTTTCTGATGCCTATTGTGCTAGATAGAGGAAATGAATTAAAAGATCTAAGTCAGAAGACAATCAAAGAAGGCATTCCAGCGGACCATACAGTTATAAACAGTAAAAAATATGGAGTACATAACAATCATTAACACCATGAGATAGGCTAAACATAATACCAAAAACCAAGTTCAAACTTCAAACTTGTGTCCCAACATATAACCATCTGATGGGAAGTCACTCGGTGTGAGTAATTTAGCCAATACCTAACTTGTCTCTAGTTTGCCCTAGAACCAAAATAAGCCTATAGTGCTTGTTACCATTAGGGCAGTTGTTTTGTGAAATAGGGCTAATCAGATGACTCCTGCCCTGAAGCTGGATGTGGTCCACTAGTGCAGAGTGTCCGATGCCCCACACAGTCTCTCTTTGTAATTTGTACACGGGCAGACAAGCCTTAAGTGATCTCTGCGGGCCTGATTCTCCACACTGAGCACTGACCTGTCCCCAAGCGTGTTGCGGCAAGATGATCCCAGTCAGTTCACAGTCCGGGTCAGCTTGGCGTTGCTCCATAGGATTCAAGCTCTCTTCCGGTCCTAAGTCGCAATCTATTTGAGTAGTAGCAACAAGCTCGAGACCAGTTTCACCACCACTCGGCAGAACGGCAGTTGTCAAGGAGGAAGACACCATCCGGAAGCTGGCAGATCTCTGAGACTGGGGGTCCGGTAAGAAAAAAGATGGCGGCCACCGGGATCCCAGACCAACGCTAGTGTGGGGCTCACTGACATCACCGCTACCAACACTCACGGGAAGAGGGGCAGCATCGGGTACACAGTCCACATTTGTGAGCGTTGACGCAAAGGCCTCTCGATATTTCTGTAACAGGGAGCCTATCTCCCGCAGCATTGCAATAGGCTCCATACTGTACAATAGGGACCGGTCCTAGATAGGATTAAGTCAGAATCTGGAGGATCCAACTGCCGGGCATCACCTCAATGCACTAGTCTTCCCCAATGTGGTATAGGAAACTAATATTTAGGCTCCGTGCGGTAGGGCTTTGCTGACAGGAAGGTTTCTATGTTCCGTTGCCACGTGGCTTCAGGGAATCCCAAAAGTGATAGCTATAATCCGCGGTAGAGCTTCACAACTCGGCAGAACATGTCATAGATCAGTGTCATCTGTCATATTAGGTGTGCTCTCAGAACGGTACCCCTCTGTACGTGAAATAAGCCTTAAATTCTGAAAAATTTAGTAGGAGCTCTTACTCCATGCCACCTATCCCTTCAGCGGTTAGCCCCCTTCTTTTAGATATTTAAACTGCAGCAATATTTGATGGTAAAACTGCATTTCTGGTTGTCTGTTGCCACCTATAGTTTAAAAATGGTATCACAACCAAAAGGTATTTAGAATCAGGGAGGCGTTTCCCAAATAACCAATGATATGTACAGATCAGGGACAAGCATCGGCAAGGGCCTATCCAATTCGTGTGGTAATGATTAAAGAGAAGGAGGTGGGTTATATGATAAAGGTTGTGACACATAGTAGACAAAGGGACAGACTCAAAGAAGCATAACTTTTGGAGAGAAAAATACACAGGTTTTGGTGTATTCTCTGCCATTTTGGGACACTTTCTTGAACAAAGGAAGATAACATTTTAAGGCCTGTACCTTTGCGCATAGTTGATAAATTCTTCTTAGATGACCCACAAGAAATTCTGGAAGCGGAACACCCATTTGGTTATTCGGTAACGTATACAGGGTTGTTTCATACTTTTAAATTAAATCAAAGGTATTTTGTTGCTACAGTTAGATTGCAGCTGATAATTTAAAAAGCACAATATTATTTTAAGTTTATATCCATAGCCCTGTGTAGTTTTAACTAGTCACATTAATGCTAAGTAATCTTATTTGCTAGATAAAGGTATTTTGTATTTCATAACTCTAAGTCAGGCTTATTATTGTGGAATCTCATATAAATTGTCTGTTTGCATTAATAATATATACAATTTCTGATGTTTTTAATTAAAGTTATAAAGAATTTATAAAGAATCATTTGTGGGTTAAATAACTTAATTATACTGGTCTAAAAATTATCTTAAATCTATTGAGACCCAGTAAGATTTGTGTGAAGTATTTTGGTATATTGTTTATCTAAACACTGTGAAGTTAGCGGTCCATATTCTGGAATTTTATTGTTATATTTTAATGCAATTCATTGTAAGTAAGGTGAATTTTAAAGGTATATTTTTTATGATCTGTTGTATAGAATATTGTAACAGAATAAGCGTGCATAGTTCTCTATTTAATATATTTCAATGTGTTTATAAATTTAACTAATCTCAAGAATTTAGGAATAACTATTAATTTCAATTGTTTCGTATATACATTTTTATTGGAGGTTATTTTAAAGAATAATATAAATACATTATATTTATAACCTGGTATATACTGACTATATATATATATATATATATATATATATATATATATATATATATATATAAAGAGAGCAATAGGTCCAGCACAAGTAACAGTTCAGAGTTGGTTAGCAAAGTGCACGGTAGCCAGAGGGTCCTGCTCACCTCTCATATATAAGTCCAAAAAGGAAAAAAGTGAATGGCTCCAGCACTGTTTCTTTAAAAGTGAAAAAACCTTTATTAAGGTGACAAAATGAACAGACAGCAACGTTTCGGGTAACGCAGACCCTTAATCATGCTATGGATTGTTCTGCAGCACAACTTTAAATAGGCCAGATGGCTTAATTACAAACATATTAACTCCATATTGGCTAAACTTTTTTTGACCATTGATAGAGATTACTACTGCCATCTATTGGGCCAATTCATGAATTACACATGTAGAAAAACAGAATTTTTTTTAAGTCTAAACAAAAATGTTAAGTACATAGGTAAAGTTAAACATATGAGCAGTGATGCAAAGTTTAATCATGACATCCAAAATTAAAAATGCATATATATATATGAAGAAAGATAAAATTTATAAAAACAAATGGAGATCATAATCTCTATTCAGACCTACTGGATGTAGAGTTTTTAATTGTTGAATCCACCATACCTCTCTCTTTTTGAGTTCAAGTTCCCTATTCCCTCCTCTCCTAAGTTTAGGGATATGATCTATTAAATGGGAAGAAACTGGAAGGGTTTTATCTTGGCATCTAATTGAAGATTTATGCCCACTAATCCTATCTCTAATGGGGCGTGTAGTTTCCCCTACATAGCCCCTCCCACACAGGCATTTTAATAGGTAGACTACAAAGTCTGTGTCACAGGTATAGTACCCATTAATTTCCTGAATTTTTCGGTCATTGGTTTGTGCTATGTGATGAGAAGGGGTGTGGTCTAATGACATCAACACCCTATATCAGGTGTGCATAATTATTAGGCAACTTCCTTTCCTTTGGCAAAATGGGTCAAAAGAAGGACTTGACAGATGGATGGGCCCGTGGCTGGATTGGTAAAGGGCAGAGAGCTCCAGTCCGACTCAGACGCCAGCAAGGTGGAGGTGGAGTACTGGTTTGGGCTGGTATCATCAAAGATGTGGGGCCTTTTCAGGTTGAGGATGGAGTCAAGCTCAACTCCCAGTCCTACTGCCAGTTTCTGGAAGACACCTTCTTCAAGCAATGGTACAGGAAGAAGTCTGCATCCTTCAAGAAAAACATGATTTTCATGCAGGACAATGCTCCATCACACGCGTCCAAGTACTCCACAGCGTGGCTGGCAAGAAAGGGTATAAAAGAAGAAAATCTAATGACATGGCCTCCTTGTTCACCTGATCTGAACCCCATTGAGAACCTGTGGTCCATCATCAAATGTGAGATTTACAAGGAGGGAAAACAGTACACCTCTCTGAACAGTGTCTGGGAGGCTGTGGTTGCTGTTGCATGCAATGTAGATGGTGAACAGATCAAAACACTGACAGAATCCATGGATGGCAGGCTTTTGAGTGTCCTTGCAAAGAAAGGTGGCTATATTGGTCACTGATTTGTTTTTGTTTTGTTTTTGAATGTGAGAAATGTATATTTGTGAATGTTGAGATGTTATATTGGTTTCACTGGTAAAAATAAATAATTGAAATGGGTATATATTTGTTTTTTGTTAAGTTGCCTAATAATTATGCACAGTAATAGTCACCTGCACACACAGATATCCCCCTAAAATAGCTATAACTAAAAACAAACTAAAAACTACTTCCAAAACTATTCAGCTTTGATATTAATGAGTTTTTTGGGTTCATTGAGAACATGGTTGTTGTTCAATAATAAAATTAATCCTCAAAAATACAACTTGCCTAATAATTCTGCACTCCCTGTATATATATATATATATATATATATATATATATATATATATATATATATATATATATATATAAAAGAAACAAATTCCGCAACAGTGATGTAAAGAAGGACCGGGAGAGATTTGCAGGTAAAATTGTATTTAATACATCTCAAAGCGTGTATAACATAACAGGCACAGCAAACAGACCCCGCTGACGCGTTTCCCGCTTCACAAGCGGTTCATCAGAGCTGGGAGAAAAGGTGTTACAGATAGCTGTTAAATCACAGGTAAACAAAGGTGAGCAGCCAATCAGCATACAGAATCCTCACCTACGTCTCAACAATCTCTATACAAGATAGTTTTCACTATCCCTAAAGTTGATATAAATTCATTCTGAACAACACATATATACAAAAGATCATTAAAACAGAACACCAATTCTAAAATGAGCAATAAATCAAAGTACAGAATATCGGAACCCTTTAACAAAAGAACAGTGCAACTCTTATTGCATTAAAGTAACAGTTTCCCACATTATAGTAGCCACCACTGTATAAAAGTCAAATGCAAGTGAAAATCTTATAGGCAAACGCAGGAATATGTTACAGTGCAATAACCATACATGATAGATTTGCACCGTGATCGAACAAGAAATAGAATTATATATTAACAACCCAAAGAACATATTGATACATTTGATACTGTTACTAGGTCTGAATGTGTAATGTCAAATAGAAATGTTCCATTATTTAAAACAAAGTATCACATTACTCACATTATTACCTAGTCTTCAAGAATATAGTGAAAACTAGTATTGTACTTTCACAAATGTATGGAACATAAAATAAATTTTTAAGCATCAATGAACAGTTTAATATCACCTATTTTATTGATCCCTAGGGGGGAACCAGTTTTTAAAGTATAGATCCAATAGATCTCTCTCTTACTTATAGCCTTATACCTGTCACCACCTCTGATATTCATTTTTACTTGTTCAATACCTTAAATTTGTCAATATGTTCGTAAAAGTGCTTTACCACTGGTGTTTTGGGTACATCTGCCTCTAGGGACAAAAGATGTTCTCTGATCCTATCCTTTAAGCCCCTAGAGGTGAGACCCACATATTGAAAATTACAATGTAAGCAGGTAATGAGGTACACCACAAATGTAGAGCTACAATTGATACGTTCCCTAATCTAATAAGTTGTGTTAGTTAAAAACTGGTTCCCCCCTAGGGATCAATAAAATAAGCGATATTAAACTGTTCATTGATGCTTAAAAATTCATTTTATGTTCCATACATTTGTGAAAGTACAATACTAGGTTTCACTATATTCTTGAAGACTAGGTAATAATGTGAGTAATGTGATACTTTGTTTTAAATAATGGAACATTTCTATTTGACATTACACATTCAGACCTAGTAACAGTATCAAATGTATCAATATGTTCTTTGGGTTGTTAATATATAATTCTATTTCTTGTTCGATCACGGTGCAAATCTATCATGTATGGTTATTGCATTGTAACATATTCCTGCGTTTGCCTATAAGATTTTCGCTTGCATTTGACTTTTATACAGTGGTGGCTACTATAATGTGGGAAACTGTTACTTTAATGCAATAAGAGTCGCACTGTTCTTTTGTTAAAGGGTTCCGATATTCTGTACTTTGATTTATTACTCATTTTAGAATTGGTGTTCTGTTTTAATGATCTTTATATCAACTTTAGGGATAGTGAAAACTATCTTGTATAGAGATTGTTGAGACGTAGGTGAGGATTCTGTATGCTGATTGGCTGCTCACCTTTGTTTACCTGTGATTTAACAGCTATCTGTAACACCTTTTCTCCCAGCTCTGATGAACCGCTTGTGAAGCGGGAAACGCGTCAGCGGGGTCTGTTTGCTGTGCCTGTTATGTTATACACGCTTTGAGATGTATTAAATACAATTTTACCTGCAAATCTCTCCCGGTCCTTCTTTACACCACTGTTGCGGAATTTGTTTCTTTTCTGTGACTTTATAATTAGGGGTTTGGAGAGCCCCAGCTGCAGTGGGAGTATACGTCTGTTAAACTAGTATTACGCTGGCACTCAGGAAGGCCCTGGATTGCAGCTCTCTGTGCACACTGTTGCTCGGTGTTTGAATGTGATAACAGGACTGCCATAATTTCAGCAACTGAAGAATAAGGGATCATTCTACACTGAGAGGGCACCATCTGGGTGAGTCATTACCTTTTCGTTATTTGCACTTGGAAAATTAAACTGTATTGCATAGGTGACATCTGCACGAGTGGGACTCATTGATAGAGCAGGTTTCACCATATGTTCATTATGTATATCATAACAAGTTGTGTATACTGCATCAATGCTGAGAAGTCTCTCTGTGTGATTAATATATATATATATATATATATATATATATATATATATATATATATATATATATATACTGTGTAGCCATACATGAAAGTCATAACATGAAAAACAGTATGAGATATATCGATCCTACAGTTCTCAAACTAAGCTACTCCTAAAACTTACAGATCCTCCTCTAGTCTGTAAGTGAAAACAAGAAAGAACAGAACAGTCTAGGAAAGCGCTCTATATATAGCTATACTACTAAATATAATTCTGATTGAGATACAAGTTTAGTTGTGAAAGAGGATTTCCTCTAATAGTAATTAGAACAAAATGTAGTGATGCATGAAATATAAAATAACATTTGGAAACTGTTATAAATAAAAGTAATTTTACTCAAAAGCAATGTCCTCACTCAATACAATATAAGATATAAAAATGATACATTAGCATTATGGTAAAAACAATATTATGATACCTTAATTGCAATAATGCTTCTACAAATTGTTATTACTGTTTTAGTGTTAACAGTTTTCCCTGCACATGCATGTGAAGCATAGCTAGATATTCTCAGTGCACCAGCATTTTAAATACTGCAGCTGCTAAGAACACCAGTGGGGCTTGTATATGTCAGTAATTAACACATTGAGTCATTACCAGATGATATAGCCACCTTAGGATCTCTGAGCAAGTGTTATTTAAAATGCTGGTGCATGGAGCATGCTAAAATACTTTCTTGATACAGCTAAAGATTTTACTAGAAGCATTTTGCTAATATATGTATATTGCAAACATGTCTCTATTCAAAATTAAAATGCACCACTGTCCAATCTAGTTGTGGCTGAAATGTCCCTTTACATTGAACCTAAAAAAGTGTTGTTAACTTTAGCTAAAGTAGTTAATTGGACAGTAAATACCTTGAGATTTTTATATAAAATGTTAAGTTATGCGCAATGAAAGAACTTTGCAATATATTTTCATTATTTTGACCCTTTTCATGTTGTTTTAGCTTTGAAAATTTTAGCAATTTCTAATTCTTGGAAATGGAAATGCTCCCTGCTGACTTCTTAAGTATGTTAGTCCCCAATTGGCTTAATCACATAAGAACTGCAAAACAACACATTTTATACTAACTTTATGGCAGTGGCTGTGGAGAAAACCCCAGATTGGAATTCAATAGATCCTCTAAATAAGGCAATGTAGATTGGTTAGGGAAAAATAAGTAAAAAGAATGTTTATTTATTTTAAAAATGTTAAGACTTGGCTGATATATTATTCTATAGCAACATAACATAAATGTTTTGATATCACAAAGTGTGTTTAGTGTCCCTTTAAGACTTCCTTTTTACTGCAGGTTGAAATACTTCATACTGGTTTTAAGCATTTTTTTGTGAAAAAGAATTGGCCTCTAAATATGTTGCTTAGCAACTCTGAGATGGTATAAAAGACATGATATGCCATGTGTCCTTCACCTTTGATCAACTCAGGTACAAAACACACACAAATATATTTAAAACCATGTATAAAGCTTGTATGTTTAGTTATACCTTTTTTAATATATTTATTACCAATATCTTATTTAAATAACTATGAATTATTTATTAATTCAATACTGTATATATTCCAGGATTTAAAACATTTTTGGCCGCATAAAGAGTAGAGCGGTATGTAAAACTTGTCTGGGATAGCGCAGGTATTACAAGTTGAAAGTAAAATGTTAGTGCGTATGAGCGAAACCCAACACACACTAACTGTAGGACTTCAGATATCTCACTAACTTATTCTCCCCATAGACTTCAATGGAGGGAACAACTTCAAAAACACCTATCGCTTGCGCTCTAACCCGACACCGCGTTCAACCTACAGCGCTAATAAATATATAACATAAGATAAAATGTTCTTTTTATTTATAAATATTTCTTCCACACACACACACACATATATATAAATATATATACACTGTATATATATATATATATATATATATATATATATATATATATATATATATATATATATATATATACAGGTATACTTATATACAGATATATAGAGAAATAAATATTTAATAATACAAATAACATTTTCTTCTAAGTGAAAGAACACTGGAATGAAATTTTTTTATAGTACATACACAGTAAAACACATTTTTAAATATGAAATATGAATACAAATTATTTTCCTCATTTTAAGGTATTTGAGTGGAAAGGGCTCAGAAGTATATAAACATATATATGTGTATGTATATATACATGTATACACATACAGTGAGGGGGAAAAAAATCTGTGGAGGGAGCTGAAGGTTCAAATTGCCAAACGTCAGCCTCGAAACCTTAAAGGGCCACTAAACCCAAAATCTTTCTTTCATGATTCAGATAGAGAATAGAAATGTAAACAACATTACAATTTACTTCCATAATTTATTTTGCTTCATTTTTTAAATATCCTTATTTGAAGAAAAAGCAATGTACATGGTGAGCCAATCACATGATGCTTCTATGTGCAGCAACCAATCATCAGCTAGTGAGCATATCTAGATATGCTTTTCATCAAAGAATATCAAGAGAATAAAACAAATTAGATAATATAAGTAAATTAGAAAGAGGTTTAACATTGCATTCTCTTTCTAAATCATAAAAGAAAAAATGTGGGTGGCATGTCCCTTTAATGACTTGGAGAGGATCTGCAAAGAGGAGTGGGACAAAATCCCTCCTGCAAACCTGGTGGCCAACTTCAAGAAACGTCTGACCTCTGTGACTGCAACAAGGGTTTTGCCACCAAGTACTAAGTCATATTTTGCAAAGGGTTCTTGAGTTGATGTGAGCTAGAACCACAATAAAAGCTTTAGCGTAACCTTCTTCTTCTTTGTCTTTCAGCCTTAGAGGATTTAAGGGAAGAAAGATCCATAGGTTCATACTCAGGAGCAGCAGGGGATGCTGAAGGAGTAGAAGGTGGTATAGTAGGTAGTCGAGTTGGAGGGCGAGAAGAATAGGTTCTGCGAGTTCTCTCTCTCTCAGCTTGTGGCTCTTGGAAGCGAGAATCCAGACTGATACAAAGTGAGATGAAATCATCCAGAGAAGCTGGGATGTCACAATAAGTGAGCTCATCCTGGATGCGGTCATGTAGGCCTCTTCGGAATGCCGCCTTGAGAGCACAGCCATCCCAAGTACTCTCATGAGCCAAGGTGCGGAATTTGATGGCATATTGCGGGACTGACCTATTATTCTGGCGGAAATCCAAAAGGGAGAATTCTGCAGCAGAGGTGCGACCTGAAGTCCAGAATACAGAAGACAGTGCAGAAATGAAGGAGTCGGTATCATTAAATAATTGAGCTCTCTGTTTCAAAAGGGGAGATACCCAGGCTAGAGCCTTGTCCTTTAATAAGGAAACAATAAAGGTGATCCTTGCCTGATGGGACTGGAACGTATGAGGATCATTGCGGAAATGCAGTCTGCACTGGTTGAGAAAGCCCCTACAATCGATTGTGCCATCATATTTATCAGGCAGCGGTATCTGGGGTATATTGCCGGAAGCATTGGAAGGAACCGCGGCACATGTAGCAGGGTTAGGTTGTGTGGCAACAGGAGTACTGGTTTTGTCTGCAGTAAGTGAGAAAAGCATAGTAGTAATGATCTCCAACTTGGATTCTAGACTTTGCAGGTGCGTGGCGTGGGTTCCCAGCATTTGTCCCTGAAGAGAGATTGCTCTTGCTACCTCATTTGGGTCCATGGCCCAAGTATAATGTAATGCTCGTGGGATATTTCCCTATCAGACCAATCCTGGCCAGTATTCTTCTTATCCTGGTGTCAAGTGGAAAGATAAGGAAATACCCCAGAACAAATTAAAACAGAAATGTCCAGTGAGTGATTCAAATCGAATTATGTCTTTTATATTCGTATTGTTTATATATATATAATTTTAATTTTTTATACAATACAGTATATTAATAAAGTTAAAACAAAATTAAAACTAGCCTCTCTGGCCTGTATGTGTTTTATTATGTATAGTATATCCAGTTGTCCTACAGTGTGCATCTTAATACATGGTAGAGTACCTGCCTCAATATTATGCAATGCAACATGCACATTATCAGTGTACAAGTCTTTAGAATAGCATCATTTTACAGAGCAGTATGCTCATAATCAATGTGAGCCCCCCTCAGTATCATTATATAGAGCTTAAAATCAGTATATAGAACCTCATGATCCTTATGCATCACTGGGTGTTAATATCAGGGTAAATACTAATCACCATTATACAGTGCAGTGCACTCTCTCTCTCTCTATCTATTTATATACAGTATATATACAGGCCAGAGTGACCAGTTTTATTTATTTTTTACTGTATTATTTTCTATTTACAAAAGTTGCTTCTTAAAGGGATTATAAGGCTGTGTGGGCACTTGCACTTATGTGAGATTTCACATCCTGGGCCAGTAAAAGGGGTGACTGGCCATTAGCATGTGGTAACAAAAGGTTAATTTGTTAAGTAACCAGTTTAAAGGGACATTTCTTATTACATTTCTAACTATGCATTATGAAACAACTTTGCAATGTGTTTCTATTACTTATTTTGCCTGCTTTTCCTGTAAGTTTATACTTAAAAGAGATGATTGCTAATATTAGAGGCACCATCCCTTATATTTCTTAATACTCAGGAATTGATCTTTCATGTTTCTAAAATTTCTACAATCGTTGGCACTGAGCCTTTCACAATAGATACCCTTACACTGCCAAATTATAGGGTAACAACCAATATCGTATTGTAGTGTAAGTCAATTACTATTACTTTTCAAAAGTCTTATGTGCCTAACCTTACTGTACTAACTTACAAGGCTCACAATTTAGTTTACATGCAAGGGTCAATCTCTTCCTATCATAAACACTGAACCTTAATATTTTCAGTTCAGTCTGTGAGTTTTTGTTTCTTCCTCAAAATCTGATTGTTCTGAGCAATTTCATCTTACTCTGAGCATTTGTCCTTTGACAATACCTTTGAAGACGTGCTTTGGATGGTTACTATCAGTGTGAAGCAACTGATTACCAGAGAACGGTTTCCTGTATAGTTTAGAGATTACACCTTTTGTAGAGGATTTTGCGGAGAGGGTAAGATCCAAAAAGACCACCTCGTTCTTGTCCCAAGTATGGGTAAATGATAGACCTTTATCATTTCTGTTAAGGTGGTTCACAAATAGTTCAGCATTATCTTGATCACCCCTCCAGATCATGATCAAATCGTCAATATATCTTCTGTAAAACACTATCCTCTCCCTGAGGGGACCCCCACCCGCATAGACATGGGACAGCTCCCACCAACCCATGAATAGGTTTGCATAGGAGGGGGCAAATTTAGCTTCCATCGCTGTCTCATGTCTCTGCAGGTAGAAAGTCCCCTCGAAGAGGAAATAGTTATGATTGAGCAAAAATTCTGTCACCCTAATAAGGAACAATTTATTGCTTTTGGATAGGTTGGTTCTACTGTCCAAAAAGAAAGATATAGCCTGTAGACCTAGAGCATGGGGTATTGCTGAATATAGCGATAAAACATCAACAGTGAGCCAACTGTATTCACTTCTCCATTCAAGATCTAAGAATATGTGTTGTGTCTTTAATTTTAATTTTGTTTATGCAATGAAAGGTTTGACAACATAAGAAGGATCACATTATGAAAAATATCAAAATATATTATGTCTACAGTGAATCAAGTACCTATTCTCTTGGGAAAGATGTGTCTCTAGGTGCTTTCAATTTTCCTTTAAGCCCTTTTTTTTAGATTCGATTTCTTTTGAAAACAACATATAAACATGTAGAGATTGAGAAAAACAACAGCACAAAAAACAATAAAAAGCAAAAAGAAAAGAGAAAAAAAAGAAGAAAGAAAAGATCAAACAATCTGAGGTATATAACAATAAATCTAAATATTTGAGATGTTATAAACTTGTAAAAATGTAAACGTACAAAAATATGAAAAAAGAAAAAGGGGGAAGGTTCCTACCCTACGAAAAGGATGTGGGATATAATTACAACTATTAAATTAGTAAGTATGGAATTAGATTATGTTGAGTATGTATATTCTTCCCAATAAAAGTACATAGAGTAATAGAAATCTAAACAATTAGTTGTTTGATAGTGGTATTTTTCTAATGACAGTAACCTGGTTACATTCTGCCTCCAACTTTGGACCGTGGTTACTTGCTTGTTCTTCCAGAGCCTAAAAATGAGTTGTTAAGCTACACGTAGCATTATGTAAAGCAACATCAGTTTATATTTATATTTGCATTTAGGTGGTTTATTAAATAAAAGTATAAGGGGATCAAATGGGATCTTATGTGATAGTGTCTTTTCAATTTCCCTATGGATCTCTTGCCAATAAGGTTTGAGAATTGGGCAATCCCACCATATATGTGCTAGGGTACCGATTTGATTGCATCCTCTCCAACAAGTGGAGTCCACTTGTTTATATATTTTGGATAGTCATAGTCTACTCAGGTGTAGGTACCATCGGCAAAGGATTTTCATATTCATTTCAGTTATGCTCATTGAAGATGACGATTTTCCAATTTGTTTAAATATTATATTCCAGTCTTTTTACCTGATCGTGAGGCCAAGTTCTTTTTCCCATGATTTAGTATAAACTGTGAGTTTTGCAGAATGAATGTCTATCAGTATTTTATAAATCAGAGACAAATTCCCCCTCATAAAAACCTGGGACCAACATAAGGATTAAAAAGATGTCAAATTCCTAATTAATTTATGCTTATCTTTGCTTTGTAGAATATAATGTGAGAGTTGTAAATACTCAAACCATCTATTAAAAAAGGGGATATTTTTGTCAGGATTCTTCAGGTTCTCCCTTCTATTCATCTTGGTACATTACACTTCCCCTTTAAAATTTCAGCACACCCTCTCTCAGGTGCTTAGCATTTTGTTTAGTTGTCTCAGCAAGCAAGCATCATCTAAGCTATCAAGCTTTCCTTATTACCAAATATCTGGAAGGACGTTTCATGCTGAAATTACCACTTTATTTTCTACAAGCCTACAGATTCTATCCTGTGGATTTACCTTTATTAAGAAATTAAGATCGGTTTGCAGTTTAACCATCATTCCATTTGTTACAGACTTTCAGCTGTTTGATTCCAGTGCTGCAGCATCTTTATTTCAGCGTCTCAATGTCAGCCTTACAGAGCTGAGTGCTACTAATTTCCTGTGTCGGATTTCAGCCTTACTTACCTTAGAACTCTCTACGGATTATTCTAAAGAGGAAGTACAGTAATTACAAGCATTTCTTTTTCATCTTAGGAATTACTGGACATTGTAAACTTCACTTATCAAACTTTACTGCTTAGTAATATTACAGACTTTGGCTCCCCCCTTTTTCTGCTTCAGTGTTAATATTCTGAAACATTCTGTCTGTTTGAAATCTGATCAGATAGTCTGTTGCAATATCATAGTTCTTAACTTTTTAACAGAATTGCTTATTAAGCGGATCAACATTTTCACTCCTATATATTTGGATTAAAGACACCATTGACACATTTATTCTGCTTCCTCCATAACATTCTATTGTCATCATAGGTGCACCAAACAAACTAATGGAGAAATTTCTAACTAATTGTACTGCAGTTGTGATCCTAATTGTTCCTGTGATCAAATCCTTACATAATTCTAAGCTACAAAAATGGATCTAGCAGAACACCCTCAGTTTGTATACAACCTTGCTCAAAAGGTTGATCAGATGGGCCAAGGCCTAAGGGTACATTAAAATGCGTGGAGGGTAGCATGATAAATAATGACAGGGAGAAGGCTGAGGTACTAAACCAGTTTTTTTCTTCAGTATACACAAGAGAGGAACCATTGAATGATACTTTGGAACAGAATAGAACATGCTAGTCCATACCACTAACTGGGTTTTGTTTAGAGAATATCAGGAAAAACATGGAAAATATTAAGGTAAATAAAACTCCAGGCCCAGATGGAATACACCCAAGGGTGTTAAGGGAACTTAGCACTGTTATAGACAAACCTTTACTCTTAATTTTTCAAGACTCATTATCCTCAGGCATGGTACCCCAGGATTGGCGTAAAGCTGATGTGGTGCCACTCTTCAAAAAGGGAAGCAGGGATGATCCAGGAAGCTATAGACCAGTTAGTCTGACATCAATAGTGGGGAAGATATTTGAAGGGATTATAAGGGATTATATTGATGAGCATATTCATGTAAACAAGATTATGAGTTCTAATCAGCATGGCTTTAGGAGAAATATATCATGTCAAACTAATCTAATTAGATTCTATGAGGAAGTAAGTAAAAATATAGATAAAGGGGAATCAGTTGATGTGATATACTTAGATTTTGCAAAGGCATTTGATACAGTGCCACATGAGAGATTAATGCACAAAATTAAGGGACTGGGAATAGCTGAAAATGTTAGCTCATGGATAAATAACTGGATAAAAGATAGGGAGCAACGAGTAGTAGTAAATGGATCATACTCAGATTGGACAAAGGTAATCAGTGGTGTCCCCCAGGGATCAGTACTGGGCCCTGCTCTTTTTAATATTTTTATAAATGACTTGGAGCAAGGATTAAATAGCGACATCTCTATTTTTGCAGATGATACTAAGTTATGTAAGGTCATAAGGTCAGAGCAGGACGAACTCTCTTTACAAAGGGATTTGCTAAAATTAGAACTATGGGCAAGTGAATGGAAAATGAGATTTAATACGGAAAAATGCAAGGCTCTACATTTTGGAAGTAAAAATATGCAGGCTACGTATTTTTTAAATGGGACAAGACTTAGCCAAACACAGGAGGAAAGGGATTTGGGAGTAGTAATAGATAACAAGCTAAAGATGGGTGCACAATGCAGGGCAGCGGCTTCAAAGGCTAATAAGATACTAGCATGTATTAAAAGAGGCATTGATTCAAGGGAGGAAAGCATAATTCTGTCATTATATAAAGCCCTGGTAAGACCTCACCTTGAGTTTGGAGTGCAGTTCTGGGGACCAATTGCTAAAAAAGATATTGCAGAACTAGAAAAAGTTCAGAGAAGGGCCACAAAGCTAATAAGGGGATTGGAGAAATTAACCTATGAGGAGAGGCTAGCCAAACTGGGTCTGTTTTCTTTAGAAAAAAGGCGCTTGAGAGGTGACATGATTACTTTATATAAATATATTCAAGGCCCATATACAGAGATGGCAGAAGCTCTGTTTATTCCAAGAAAATTGTTTCTGACAAGAGGTCATAATTTAAGGTTGGAGGAAAGGAGATTTAATCTCCTGCAACGGAAACGTTTTTTCACTGTAAGAGCAATAAAATTGTGGAACTCATTACCAAAGGAGGTAGTGAATGCCAATACCATAGATACATTTAAAAATAGTCTGGATAAATTTCTGTATATAAACAAAATTCATGGATATGATTGCTAGTATTAAATGGGTAATATTTTAATGGGGTTATTTAAGCTTAACTGGAGCTTTTTTGTAAGTATTTTAGATTTGTATAGGTTGAACTCGATGGACTTCAGTCTTTTTTCAACCTTATCTACTATGTTACTATGTTACTATGTATGTAGAATTAGTCTCTGCATAAAATTATTAGAGATTCAATTGCAACAAAGGGCAACCAAATTGAGTCTACCCCAGAACCTCAAGTATCATTACCAGACCCCTTTTCAGGAGACAGGAAAAAGTATAGGAAATTTAAAAATACCTGTAATTTACTGTTTAACTTAAAACCCAAAACATATTGTACACAAAGGGTGAAGGTAATGACCAAAATATCTTTTCTCAGAGGAAAGCCAAGATCCTGGGCAGACACTTTTTATGAGAATGTTGACCAAAACCTAGCATCACTTGATGATTTCTTTAGCAGCATGGATGAACTTTATCAGGAAACCAATCTGCAAATGACAGCAGAAGCTACTATGCACAGCCTAAAACAAGGCAAAAGACCTGTGGAGGAATACATAACTGACTTCAAGCAGTGTGCCACAGATTCCCAGTGGAATCCCATTGCTCTTAGCAATCAATTTAGATTGGGTCTTGCAGAATCAATTAAAGATGAACTTGCAAGAACAGAAATGCCAAACTCTTTGGAGTCATAAATGAAACTCAGCATTCAGATTAATAGGAGACTGAGAGAGAGACGATCTGAATGATATCATACTGAACCAATCTATAAGAGTCACACAATTACTACCCAATCACCTGCTACACCCAGATCCACTGAGGAACCCATGGAAATTGGCGTTATAAGGGGGCCTTTGACTGCTGAAGCAAGGATCCACAGAAGATACAAGCAATTATGCATGTACTGTGCCAGTACCTCACACATCGTAAAGGAGTGTCCTGTCCTCCAGAAGAACAAAAAAAGTAAGTCCTTATCTATATGCTCCTCCCAAACTTCAGACATGACAAATTCTTACTTACTTTTGTTTTTATCTTTACAGTGGGATCACAACAACTTGACCACTGAGGCGATATTGGATTCTGGAGCATATGGCAATTTCATTGATAGCAGTTTGGTTGAAAAAAATAAAATACCTTTGATTTTGAAGCACAAACCACTGTCTATTAGAGTTATTGATGGTTCCAATATTAGTACTGGACCTGTTACTCATGAAACAATTCCTTTGTTAGTCAAAACACCTGAGGGGCATATTGAATACATTGTATTTTATGTTTTACCATCTCCCCTTTTCCCTATTGTTCTAGGAATAAACAATACTGTTCTAAGAATTTATTTCCTCCTACTGTCGTCAGACTTGTTTCCCTCACCATGTATTACTACAGCTACCTGAAACTAACACTAAATTGCCAGATGAATATGTAGATTTTGTAGACGTGTTTAGTAAAAAAGTGGCAGAAACTCTTCCACTTCATCGGATATACGATTGCCCAATTGGCTTACAGCCAGGAGCCACGGTTCCCTATGGGCATTTATACCCTCTCAGTCAACCTGAATTAGACCATCTAAAAACCTATTTGGACGACAACATACGCAAAGGTTTTATCAGACCATCTACCTCGCCAGAAGGTGCTGGACTCTTCTTTGTCAAGAGTAAGGACTCAACCTTGCGTCCTATAATTGACTACAGAGAGTTAAACAAAAGGACCATTAAGAACAGGTATCCCTTACCTCTCATACCAGAACTTATAGAGTGTTTGCATTCAGCAACAATTTACACCAAACTGGATTTACGTGGCGCATATAATTTGGTGCGTATCAGAGAGGGTAATGAATGGTTCACTGCGTTCAGGACTAGGTATGGACTATACAAATATCTGGATATGCCAAAAGAGGAGGTACAGTAATTACAAGCTTTTCATTTTAGAAATTACTGGACATTGTAAATTTCACTTATCAAACTTTACTGCTTATTAATATTACAGACTTTGGCTCCACCCCTTTTCCCGCTTCAGTGTTAACATTCTGAAACATTCTGTCTGTTTCAAATCTGATTAGATATTCTGTTGCAATATCATAATTCTTAATTTTGTATCACAATTGCTTATTATGCGGATCAACATTTTCCCTCCTATATATTTGGATTAAAGACACCATTGACACATTTATTCTGCTTCCTCCATAACAGTCTATTCTCGTCATAGGTGCAACAAACAAACTAAGGGAGAAATTTCTAACTAATTGTACTGCAGTAGTGCTCCTAATTGTTCCTGTGATCAGATCCTTGCACTTTTTCTCTATTAAGGTTGCTTTGGTCAGTAATTTACCTTTATCTAATACTGTATAACAGGGTATATTAGTATGGATACTATTGATTGTTCTCGTGGGGGTTGTATAATGTATTGGAAATGTTGGGTTGTGCAGTAGTGGGGGGAGTGGTGATGGGATTGTAGGTATGCCTTTTTGAGTTGACGTTAAAGTGTCCCATATTAGCAGGGTCTCTTGGATTCACCTAGGAGTAGGGGATTGTAGCTGTCGATTTTGTTTACTTAGCCAACAAATGCCCCCTAAACTTTTAGTATTAGCAAGGTCATGCTCAAGTGTCACCCATTCTTTGTTCTGTTTGGTTTTGCACCAATCTACAACTGATTAGTTGTGAAGCTTGTTTATAATATCTAAGATTTGGGGCTTCAAGGCCCCCATTATTCCGATTTCAATATAGTTTTTTTTTAGAAATTCAAGGAATTTTATGTGCCCAGATAAATGTATTTATTTAGGCCAGGACAGATGTTTGTAATTTGCAACTTGTATCCCTAAATATTTTAATGATGAGTGTTGTGGTAAATTGGTACATTTTTTGTATCTGTTGAACCAGCTGAGTAGGTAGTTTAACCCCCAAGAATTCTGATTTAGATGTATTTACTTTGAAATTCGATAGGTCACTATAGCTATTCATCTCTTTCATTAAGGTTGGCAGGGATACTTGTAGATTTGTCAGGGTGAAGAGGACATCATCAGCATAAAGGGTCAACTTATACTGAGTGTGGCCTACCTGTATTCCTTGAATATCGTTATTCCTTCTGATGTTTGCAGCTAATACCTCAATGGCCATTAAAAAAAACAGGATAGGTGAGAGAGGGCACCCTTGTCTCATTCCGTTATATATTGGAAGAGGGTCTGACATTGAATTGTTTAATTTAATACGGGTTTTGGATGAATTATATAATGCAAATATCCTGTCTATGAAAGCATCACTGAAGCCAAATTTGGATAATGTACTTTTGAGGAAATGCCAATCAAGCCTATCAAAAGCTTTTTCAGCATCGATAGCAAGAAATATAGCAGGAAGCTTGTGTGTTTGGGAGTATTCTAATAAATCTAAAACCTTGATAGTATTATTGTGTGCCTCACACTGGGGGACAAAACCAACCTGGTTAGGGTGAATCAATTTTATTAGTTGCTAAAATTTTTGCGAAGATTTTTATGTGCACATTCAGGAGCGATATAAGCTGAAAATTGGCAGGGGTATCGGCAATTTTACCAGGTTTCTGCAATACCGATATGTGGGCTTCTAACATAAAAGGTGGGAATGGATTCTGTTGGTTCACCCTATTAAAAATTGAGCATAAGTGTGGCATTAAAATTAGGGAGAATTTGTTGTAATATTTAACTGTTAACCCATCTGGGCCTGGGCTTTTTCCAACTGGCATTTGCTGGAGAGCAATCGTTATTTCTTTTGGGGTAATAGGAGTGTCTAGCTCCTGGATTTTGGATTTAGATAATTGAAGGAGTGGAGCATTTTGCAAATAGTTTTCAGTATCTATGTTGGCTTCTTTGGGTGTTGGTATATTTTTTAAATTATATAGTTTAGAGTAATATGTATAAAATTGCGAAAGAATATCAGATGTAGAATGTACATTTTTGTTTGTAGATGGGGTTTTTTTAAATTCTTTTTTTATTATAAATATATTCAAACAATTACAATGCTTTGAAGACATGGTACATTTCGGAAAAGAAAGAAAATTGTACAATGCATTGACATTAAAGAAAACATGGTAGATTGAATGCAATTAACCAAACAGACATACAGTAAGTCTTCTTATTAACGCGACAGTCTTCTGCTTAAGAGTTCTTTCATCGCTTAGACCTTGGTAATCCCAAAAGATGTAGACATGAACATAATAATGTTTTTGAGAATGGGAAGTCACCATTGTGTCATTGATTGAAGACGATTGGTGTGTACTCATCAACTGGATTAATTGCCTTATATACTCAGAATAGCGTCCTAATCTGTACCATTAAACAATATATAGCTATTTAACATTAACGAAGCCATTCAATCGAAAGAAAAGAAAGGAAAGAAATAAAAGAACTAAAATAAACTAAATGAGAAGGAAACTAAAAGGAAAAACTATAATACAGTTGTTCTCCTCTGTATTTTATTTGTCAAAGATGTCTTGAGATATATAAACTCTGCTTTTGTGTTTTTTGTTTTGTTTGTTTTTGTGTAATGCTGGAATATGCTGTTAGTAGGTTTGGTTGTCCTCATAGATAAAAGATTCCCAAATAAATTGCATGTCATGAAAGAATGATAGTTGACCCTAAATATTTCCAGTCGTGAATGGTTAAGAAGTATCGTTTCTGGGCCAAGGGACAAATTAGTTCCTAGAGCTTTGTTAAATTTAGCAAAAAGACTGATCCATAATGATTTGATATGGACGCATTCCCACCAAATATGAAGAATGTGTCCCTCTTGATGACATCCCCTCCAGCATAAACCTGTAGATTTTTTGTTAATGTATTTTATTTTAGCTGGAGTTAAATATCATCTCATCATTAATTTTATGTTTGTTTTTCTGTATAATAATGCAAATATCCTGTCTATGAACGCATCAATGAAGCCAAATTTGGATAATGTACTTTTAAGGAAATTCCAATCAAGCCTATCAAAAGCTTTTTTAGCATTGATAGCAAGGAATATAGCAGGAAGCTTGTGTGTTTGGGAGTATTCTAATAAATCTAAAACCTTGATAGTATTATCGCGTGCCTCATGCTGGGGGACAAAACCAACCTGGTTAGGGTGAATGAATTGTGGGAGTATTTTATTAGTTGCTAAAATTTTTGCGAAGATTTTTATGTCCACATTCAGGAGCGATATAAGCTTTATTTGAAATAAGTGTTTGGCATGAGATGAATGGGCAGAATGTGACAAATGTTTAAATCGGAGTAACCAAGTTTGAGGAGGTGTTGAAGTATTCAGTTCCCTGTCCCAGCTTTCAACATATGTTGGTAGGTAAAGAAACGTATTTGATAGTATAAGTTTGTATAAAGTGGATACAGCCTTGACAGTAGATTTGTTGGAGATACACATGTTTTCAAAAATTGTATGGGGTCTTGTTAAATCTGTTTTATTCCTATGTGTAGAAATATAGGCCTAGATTTGGAGTTTGGCGGTAGCCGTGAAAACCAGCGTTAGAGGCTCCTAACGCTGGTTTTAGGCTACCGCCGGTATTTGGAGTCACTCAAAATAGGGTCTAACGCTCACTTTTCAGCCGCGACTTTTCCATACCGCAGATCCCCTTACGTCAATTGCGTATCCTATCTTTTCAATGGGATTTTTCTAACTCCGGTATTTAGAGTAGTTTCTGAAGTGAGCGTTAGACATCTAACGACAAAACTCCAGCCGCAGGAAAAAAGTCAGTAGTTAAGAGCTTTCTGGGCTAACGCCGGTTTCTAAAGCTCTTAACTACTGTACTCTAAAGTACACTAACACCCATAAACTACCTATGTACCCCTAAACCGAGGTCCCCCCACATCGCCGACACTCGAATAAAAATTTTTAACCCCTAATCTGCCGACCGCCACCTACGTTATCCTTATGTACCCCTAATCTGCTCCCCCTAACACCGCCGACCCCTGTATTATATTTATTAACCCCAAATCTGCCCCCCTCAACGTCGCCTCCACCTGCCTACACTTATTAACCCCTAATCTGCCGACCGCAAAGCGCCGCCACCTACGTTATCCTTATGTACCCCTAATCTGCTGCCCCTAACACCGCCGACCCCTATATTATATTTATTAACCCCTAATCTGCCCCCCTCAACGTCGCCTCCACCTGCCTACACTTATTAACCCCTAATCTGCCGAGCGGACCTGAGCGCTACTATAATAAAGTTATTAACCCCTAATCCGCATCACTAACCCTATAATAAATAGTATTAACCCCTAATCTGCCCTCCCTAACATCACCGACACCTAACTTCAATTATTAACCCCTAATCTGCTGACTGGAGCTCACCGCTACTCTAATAAATGTATTAACCCTTAAAGCTAAGTCTAACCCTAACACTAACACCCCCCTAAATTAAATATAATTTACATCTAGCGAAATTAATTTACTCTTATTAAATAAATTATTCCTATTTAAAGCTAAATACTTACCTGTAAAATAAATCCTAATATAGCTACAATATAAATTATAATTATATTATAGCTATTTTAGGATTTATATTTATTTTACAGGTAACTTTGTATTTATTTTAAACAGGTACAATAGCTATTAAATAGTTAAGAACTATTTAATAGCTAAAATAGTTAAAATAATTACAAAATTACCTGTAAAATAAATACTAACCTAAGTTACAATTAAACTATCAATAAATTAATTAAATAAACTACCTACAATTACCTACAATTAACCTAACACTACACTATCAATAAATTAATTAAATACAATTCCTACAAATAAATACAATTAAATAAACTAGCTAAAGTACAAAAAATAAAAAAGAACTAAGTTACAAAAAATAAAAAAATATTTACAAACATAAGAAAAATATTACAACAATTTTAAACTAATTACACCTACTCTAAGCCCCCTAATAAAACAACAAAGCCCCCCAAAATAAAAAATGCCCTACCCTATTTTAAATTACTAAAGTTAAAAGCTCTTTTACCTTACCAGCCCTGAACAGGGCCCTTTGCGGAGCATGCCCCAAGAAATTCAGCTCTTTTGCCTGTAAAAAAAAAACATACAATACCCCCCCCAACATTACAACCCACCACCCACATACCCCTAATCTAACCCAAACCCCCCTTAAATAAACCTAACACTAAGCCCCTGAAGATCATCCTACCTTGTCTTCACCTCACCAGGTATCACCGATCCATCCTGGCTCCAAAATCTTCATCCAACCCAAGCGGGGGTTGGCGATCCATCATCCGGTGGCTGAAGAGGTCCAGAAGAGGCTCCAAAGTCTTCATCCTATCCGGGAAGAAGAGGCGATCCGGACCGGCAACCATCTTGATCCAAGCGGCTATCTTCATCTGATGACGACCGGCTCCATCCTGAAGACCTCCACCGCGGACCCATCTTCTTCCGGCAACGTCCAACTGAAGAATGACGGTTCCTTTAAGGGACGTCATCCAAGATGGCGTCCCTCGAATTCTGATTGGCTGATAGGATTCTATCAGCCAATCGGAATTAAGGTAGGAATATTCTGATTGGCTGATGGAATCAGCCAATCAGAATCAAGTTCAATCCGATTGGCTGATCCAATCAGCCAATCAGATTGAGCTCGCATTCTATTGGCTGATCGGAACAGCCAATAGAATGCGAGCTCAATCTGATTGGCTGCTAATCTATAGGATATGCTTTCTGCCAAGATACCTAATTTTCAGATGCCATCCAGCGCAAGATTTTATTGTATGCTAGGGAGATAACTTTGCTGGACTGGGCAATACTAAATTTGTTTACTAAGGAGTCTCGCAGACTGGACTGTTGAGGTTTTAGGCACCTTAGCACCCCCCCCCCCGGGCAACCAGGTAATAGGAGAATAAAGCAAATTCTCCTCTTTTTCTTATCATCACTGTAATTTTGCAGCTTAAACTTGTCGGGCGTACATTTAACCATGCAAAATCTGTTGGCTGAATATGAGCGCATAATGTGACTGTCTCTTTTCCTGTATGGAACGTGCCCACTCTGAAATAAAAGCGTCTGAGGACCAGAGAAAGATGAAAGCAGAGGCTTCTGGAGTGAGTAGTATAACACAACCCGACACAGGTTCCCCTGCGGCTGTGAAAGTACTATCCCACAATCGGATGAGAATTTCTGAGAGCTTGACACCCACCTGGATTTCTAGCGGAGGAGATGCGGCCTACTCTTTGGTGAAGGTCAGAGGAAGTGCGCACTCTGAGGCGCTGACATCGGAGAGCTTGTACATGAAGATAAGGCTATCAATGTCAAGTTACCTTTTTTTGAATGGTGTGGGGAAAGTCCTGATGCTTCGCAGCTCAGAAGATGATCGTTGGACTCAACCTCTTCTGCCAGCTGTCTGGTATTCGTGGGTAGGAGCTGCATTCAGGCTGGTCATGCATGTCTGGCATTGCAACCCATCTGGGGACTGGGTTTTTCGCTCCTGGTACAATACTGATGCTGGCATGGATGACCGGACCGGTGTGGGGTAAAATTATATGCCCTGTTCTATTATCTGAGTAAAGGCTCTGCTCTTATTCTATCCTGGATATTGGTGTATTTGAATGACGGCTTTTGGGCCTGAAAATTTACCTAAAGGAGCATCTAAAGGCATTATTTTTCTCATTTTGTGTTGCCTCTTAGAGTGGTACTATTTGCACTGTAGAACCAGTCATATATTTAGAATTAGTTATTATCTTTTGTTAGTGTGTGATGCTTTCCCCATGATAGTATTTTATTAATTTTCTTTTGTCCTAAATATTTAGCCATGTAATGTTAATGCACTATAGTTGTCCATATTAATTACTATATAGCTCCAGGATAATCTCATTTACACATATGTAGCCCTAGAATTGTTTATATGTCTCCGGTACCATAGCATTCAATGATGGTCTTAATTGTCTGTTTTTTATTGGACAGCATTGTCTAATTATAAATATTACACTGTTATTGATGTGGGTCCTGATCTTAGATATATAATTTCTTTTTGATGTGTAATTGAGTTAAAATATATGTGAGATCTTATAGGCCACACTACAGTTGATTCCTAGCACTGTCCTTCAGCGATATCTAATCTTATGCTACTATATGCTTTGTGCTAATTAGTCCTTTTATAATCTGGATGCCTATAAGGTTTTAATCTAATCCCATATACTGGCCTCAGATCTCTGCATACTGCTATCTAATTGTGAATTATGCCCAACATGTGCAAATATATTTGTGTATTCTATGTGATTGAAAGTTATAGGCCCAACAGTGGTCTATCTCTTGTAAAACCCCTCAGTTAAAGTGCTGTGCAATTGAGGGTCCATAAGCGGCCTGTGACTTTGTGGAGGGGCAAAAATAGAGGGTGGCTTGTGGGTTTGCTCCCCAACTTGCTTATTATACCTAGAGATGTATTTGTTAGACATTATATATGTATCTTTTCCATTGAGCAACCTGTATGTTTTATACTTTATTATCCTCAATAAAAAATAACTAAACAAAAAAAAAAAAAAAGAGGAGGGGTGAAAGAGGACAACCTTGCCTACAGTCATTTCATATTTCAAAAGGATCTGAGAGTGCGCCGTTGACCTTTATTTGCGCCATGGGATTAGAGTATAGGGCATATTTTTTTTGAAGAAATTAATTAGGGAAATCAAAGAGGCATAGTGTCTCTTGTAAGTAAGTCCAATCTAGTCTGTCGAATGCCTTTTGGGTGTCAGTGGAATGGAAAATTGCCGGAGTTTTATTTGTGGAGATGTAGTCGAGAAGGTTGAGAATTTTAACCGTGTTGTCCTTTGTCTCTCTACCAGGGACAAAACCGACCTGGTCCTGATGTATAATTAACGGTAAGATTTGGTTAAGTCGAGTAGTTAGGATCTTGGCATTTAGTTTTAAGTCCACGTTTAATAGGGATATCGGTCTAAATTTTGCTGGATTGGTGGGAGGCTTGCCCAGTTTTACTAAGACTGTAATATTTGCTTGCAGCATAGTGTCAGGGAAAAGGAGGTTATTTGAGATGGAGTTAAATAATGTCATCAAATGCGGAATGAGATATTTAACAAAGGTTTTGTAATAAAGGCCTGAGAAACTGTCTGGTCCTGGGACTTTGTTCTGTTTTAATTGTTTTATTGCTGAAAGAATTTCTGAGGGTTGGATGGGTTGGTCTAAAATTTTGCACTGATCCAGAGTCAATTTTGGAACCTGGATATTTTTTAGATAGTTTTGGCAAGTTTGTAGGTGTGTGTGGGTGCTTCTGTTTGGGAAAAGGCTGTATAATTTATGGTAGAACTGTTTAAATTTTTCAGCTATGGCTTTAGTGTCTTCCAACTGCTTACCTTTAGGAGAATTAATTGAGTGTATATAGGTTTTCTGTTGCTGCTGTTTTAATGCTTTTGCCAGTAGTTCCCCTGACTTATTTCCCTCTCTATAGAAGGTTTGTTGTAGATATAACAACTGCTTTTGAGCTTTAATTTGTAGCATGGTATTCATTTTGTTCCTTTTTTCCTTAAGTTGTTCTAATATGGTGTTCGGACATAATTTGTGCGCATAGTCAAGGTCTAAAATTTCCTTAGCTATCGAATCCATTTCTTCCCTGGTTTTATTTTATTAATTTGTGCCTTTGCTTTTATGAATTCTCCCCTTATAGTACTTTTGTGCACCTCCCAAAGGGTGGCTATGTTAACCTCTGGGGTATTGTTTATATTAAAGTACAATTTTATAAGTTTGGAAAAGACTTTTATCTGAGTTTTATCGAGGAGGAGGGATTCCTCCAATCTCCAGTGGAAGGGTTTGAAGCGGGCCGAGGGCCTTTTAATAGTACAAGAAACTAGAAAGTGGTCCGACCATGTGGTGTGTTTTATGTTCGAGTGTCGAATGTGTGATAAAACAAGGTGATCTACTAAGATGTAGTCTAGTCTAGTATAGTTTCGTTTGGGATTTAAAAAAAAGGTGAAGTCCAGTTTTTGGGGATTCATGAATCTCCATGCATCATGTAGGCCTAAGAGCTTGAATTTTTGCCATATATTTTTAAGATGAGGGGTTTTTGTCCTAGTATCTGGATTGGTGCAATCAATTAGTGGATTTAGGGGGATGTTTAGGTTCCCCGCTATTTTTAGTGATTCCTTAGCATCTTTCATTATTGAGCTAGATATTGAGGAGCTGAAAGTATCCTGATGTTTATTAGGGGCATATAAATTCACTAGGGTAACTGGTTTGCCAAATAGGAGACCTCTTATGCTTAAATATCTCCCTTCTTTGTCTGAGTCGATGTGGGTCTTGGTAAAGGGGATTGATTTATGTATCAGGATGCTGACTCCATTAATCTTTTTATGTGGGTTGGTGCAATGAATTTTTGTTTGTAGATGTTTTTAATTCATGGACAAAGTTCTTATGTTTTTTAAGATTTAGGGCCCTGGCGATAAATTTCCCTGATCTATTGCTTTCAAAAATTTTTGGCCTGTTTTCAATGCTGTTTGGTTAGTTTCTTTGACTAATAGGTCAACTGCTTTCCTTGCATTCTGCAGGTTAGAATAGATTTGTTGGTCTGTGGGATTGTTTTTATGTTCATATTCTATCTTAGATAGAGCTTCTGTTAATTTTAGATATTGTTGCCTAGCAAGTTTTTTAATATAAGATTTCCTATTGATGAACTCTCCTCTAATATAACATTTATGTGCTTCCCAAACTAAAATGGGATCATTGTCTGGAAGCAGGTTGAATACAAAGTATTTAGGTAATAATTTTTCTATTTTAGTTAGTAATTCTGGGTTTGCAAATAAGGAGTCATCGAGTTTCCAAAGAAAAGTACCATTTGGTGCGGTTGGGCATCTTAATTGTAATATTACTGCAGAGTGGTCTGACCAAACGGTATGTGTGATTTTGGAGGATGTGATGCTGGACAGTCCTCTTTGGTTTTTCAAGAGGTAATCAATCGTTCTATAAGATCTATGCGGAAGAGAAAAAAAGTATAGTCTTTCTTAGGGGTTAATTATTCTCCATGTGTCATATAGATTTTGATCTCTCATAATTTTCCAAAGTTGTTTAACTGTGCTTTTAGATGTTGTGGGGTGTGGGTTTGTGCTGTCTACATTCGGTTGTAAAGGAATATTAAGGTTGTGTCAGGTTTTTTTCCCTGTTTTGTTTGCCATGTGCTGCTGGCAGCCATTTTACTCACCTCTCTTGCTGACTCTGGTGCATACTGTGTGATGCTGCTCATTTCCTGCACTTCTTTTTATGGCCAGACTGGTGTACATCATCCGTGTGAGACAGGATGCAGTCTCAGAATTGTGATGTCATCACTTATTATTTAAAGGGCCTCTGTTCAGTATGCTTTGCCCTTGCTTTGTCTCAGACCTGTTTGTGAGAGCTCCTGTGTATTACCTGGCTGTCTGACGTCCCTCCTGATTCTTGATCCCTGGTTTGTTCCTGATTCTGCTGTTCTCCTTGTTCCTGATTCCGGCTCGTCTGACTACTCGCTCTGGCTCCTGACTCGGCTCGTCTGACTACCTGCTCTGGTTTTGATTCCTGGCTTGTTATTTGACTTGTGGACATTTTATTATTTTTTGCTATTAATAAAGGTGTGATTATTTTTGTACTTCTCGTCTCAGTCTGATTTCTGGCACCCTGACATTACGCAAGGGCCATGAATCCTGATGGTGCTAATAATCCACCTTTACCTATTATAATTTCCAGGATGGATGAACAGGATCACTGCTTGGATAAATTTTGCACTAGCCCTGCAAACCATGCTGACTCGCACTGCACATTTGGACCAAAGTGTCCCGCAAGTTATGGCTGCTCCTGTTTCCGCTGCTGCACCTAGTCCTACCAGGAGCATGTCCAGTTCTGCACCTCTACCTCAGCGTTATGGAGGCGATCCTAATCAGTGCAGAGGGTTTTTGAACCAGGTAGGCATTTACTTTGAGATGTTACCTCAGGCGTTTCCCTCTGACAGAGCTAAGGTGGGATTTCTCATCTCGTTTCTCTCTGATACAGCTCTTGCCTGGGCTAATCCCTTCTGGGAGACTAATAAACCTGTGATTTCAAATTACCCTGAATTTGTGGCCTCATTTTGAAGGGTATTTGATGTTCCGGCTCACTCCTCCTCTGCTGCTAAACGACTTATGTCCATTCAGCAAGGTACTAGATCTGTTGCTGAGTATGCCATTGAGTTCCGTACGTTTGCCGCAGAGGTAGATTGGAACAATGAAGCCCTTGTTGCCGCCTTCTTTCATGGGCTCTCTGATGTGATTAAAGACGAAGTTGCTGCCAGAGATTTACCAGAAGATCTCGACGCATTGGTGTCTTTTTTGATCCTTATTGACATCAGACTAAGTGAGAGGTCCTCTTTCAAGGAGTGCTTGCGGAAGCCTCCTGTTCCATTGTCTCCTACGTGTTCGTTCCCACCCATTTCTCCCTTTCCTCCCATGCCTCCTGGTCCCAAGTCACCAGGTACTGCTGAGCCGATGCAGTTGGGATTCACGTGTCTCTCCATGGCGGAGAGGGCCTTTAGGAGGAGGGAGTGGCTCTGCCTCTATTGTGGGTTAAAGGGCCACCTTTTGAAGTCTTGTCCTACATGGCCAGGAAACGCTCACACCTAAGGTCCTGTCGGGGGCAGACCTTGGGTTGTTTATCTTCATCTCCGGAACTGCTAAAGGAGAAACATTTGGTCATGGTTGTCCTTTACTGGATGGACTCTTCCATAGTCACCCAGGCTCTTGTTGACTCCAGTGCTGTGGGATATTTCATTAACAGTGCTTTTGTATCAAAGCACTCCATTCCTGTTTTGCTCAGTCCGTTCCACTTGCTATTGAGGCCATTGATGGCAGGCCCCTTCAGCCCGCACTCGTTTCTCATTAAACTGCTCCGTTAACCATGGCTGTTAGGGCTCTCCATTTTGAAAAGCTCCAGTTCCAGGTGATAAACTCTCTGCATTTTCTGGTTGTTCTGGGTTATCTGTTCTGGGTTATCCCTGACTCCAAAAGCACAATCCCAGTCTCGAATGGCGCAGGTCCAACATTTTGTCGTCTCTGCAATGTATTTCCACTTGTCTTCGGAAACCATTTAAAGTCTTGTGCACTTCTTCGGTATCTCAATTGCCAGAGGAGTACCGAGAGTTCCTAGATGTGACAAGGTGCGTGCTGGTACGTTGCCTCCTCACCAGTCTTACGATTGTGCCATAGACCTGCAACCTGGAGCTATTCCTCCTCGGGGCCGGGTTTACCCGCTATCTGTTGTGGAGAATTGTGCTATGGAGGAGTATGTTGCGGATGCTCTGTCACGGGGGATCATCTGCAAATCCTGCTCTCCTGCAGGGGCTGGCTTCTCCTTTGTGAAGAAAAAGGGTGGCGAGTTAAGACCATGCATCAATTATAGGGGTCTTAATCAACTTACCATTAAGAATGCTTACCCTATTCCGTTCATTGCGGAACCCTTTGACCACCTCAAGGGAGCTATGGTCTTTACTAAACTTGATTTGAGAGGAGCGTACAATCTCGTTATGATCAAGGAAGGCCCTGAATGAAAAACAGCATTTAGCACCAGGAGGCATTATGAGTGTCTTGTAATGCATTTTGGCCTATGTAATGCTCCTGCTGTTTTCCAGGAATTTATTAATGATGTCCTACAAGATATGTTGCAACAGTGTGTTGTGGTGTACTTGGATGACATCCTCATACACTTACCCACACTTAAGGCTCATCATTCTGATGTTACACAGGTTTTCAGAGACTACGTGAGAATGGCCTGTTTTGTAAACTCGAGAAATGTGAGTTCCATCAGACTCAAGTAACCTTCCTAGGTTATGTTATCTCTGTTGCAGGGTTCTCCATGGATCCTGACAAGTTATCTGCAGTTCTGCAGTGGCCTCGGCCAGTTGGTCTTCAGTCTGTGAAAAAGAGAGAGCGCACAAGGCAAGAATCAAGTGAAAGATTTTATTATAAAAATACACACGCAAATGCTATTGCACTTACTAGATAAATATAATAAAAGAGCATTCAGGTATAGCGTTCACTTCTCTGCGTTCCCCGTCACTCACTGTAGGCTAGGATGAAAATGCCTCCTGCTGTTATTGCTGTAAGTGTCTGACAGGGTTTTCCGGATACCCTGATAGTCTACTTAGTGACTTGTTGAGGACAAGGTGGCTTCGATAGTGGCATCTACAACCTGTCAGCTGGTACCTGACGCGTTTCCCCCGGTCAGCGGCCGGGCTTCTTCAAAGGTAAAAAGACGGATGTCTGCAAAGATCTGCCCTTTGTATTTAAAGGGCTGTCCACCATACAGGGCAAGCGGGTGTGTCTGCTTACTACCAATCATATTGGTCTGATATGCGGGTGTGTCAGTAAGCAACACAAAGCCTGAAGATGTAAATAATAAGGCATACCACTCACATTATAAACAAAATTATTCCGATCAGTATCCCCAGTGGAGAAGGAGGCAGAGTTATAGAGATACTGAAACTAAAAATCATGTTAATACTCAACTACAATTAGAAACTAATAATAGATTTGAACCATTAGTCAACAACTCCTCCACACAAAATATGTCTACTTGGGAGATGAGAGGTGCAAGACCTAAAGAAGCTTATGACAATAATTTTTTAGAATAAGGACAAATGAGAAATCGGGCCAAAAAATATATTTTTAATCTTGCTAACATTGATTTAGATTCTAACGATATTAGCCTTTTACAGAAAGGTTTAAACTTTGCTCCAAAATCAAAGCCCAACAAATTTGAAATGTACGTTGATAAACATAAATACGTCAGGAAGCTCACTCTCAAGAAATATGCCTTAAAAAATCCTGAAAACAGGAATACATTTAATAGTTCTCACATAGAATCAGCTGGCCTAGGAACCTTGAGTATTTTAAAAGACCTTGAAAATGAAAACTATACACCTAATCTATATATGATGAATCATAATTCCAATACTCAAATAGATAACCTCACAGACTAAAACATAAATGAATACATTGATACATTGAATCTGTCCCAACATGACACCGAACTGGAAATTCAGCATTCACATTTTAAAGGTAAATCTACGTTTAATCCAGTGGGATCCCAAGGGGAACAACTGTCAATGTTTTCTAAGTTAGTACTTAAAGAGATAGATGAACAGTTTAAAAATATAAATAACAATTTTTTAAATAAACATGACGATAATTTATCTATTATAGAGCGAACATCTTTAAAATATATTGTGAACAACGATGAAATCATAATACGTCGGAATAGTTATTCAGAAAAAAGATGACTATCTACAAGAAGCGTATAAACTTTTAAATGATAAAGAAACATACCAAATTTTAAATAAAGATCCCACAGAAATTTACAATAAAGAACTTAATAAAATGCTGAATAAAGCAAAATCAGAAGGTATACTTAATGGAAATGAATTTAAATTTATATTCACTACCCAACCTAATATATTTGTCATCTACCAAAAATCTATAAAAACCCTCAAAATCCACCGGAAGGCCAATAGTGTCGGGCATAGGGTCAATTTGCGATAATCTTTCTAAATATCTCAATTTTTATCTCCAGCCAATAGTTAAGAACACCAAAGCATATCTCAAGGATACTACTGAGGTCATTAAAAAGTTTGAAGGGTTAAAATGGGAGGATGACATGCACTGGTTAACATGCGATGTAGCTGCACTCTATACCTGTATCCCACACGATAATGGTATAAAGAAAATTAAGGAAGAATTATTAAAATGGACCATTCCTATAGAGCATATACAATTTTTAATTGAGTGTATTGATTTTATTCTTCATCACAATTAATTTATTTTCCAAAACAAATATTATTTACAAACAAGGGGAACAGCGATGGGGACAACATTTGCCCCATCATAAGTAAATTTATATGTAAATGCTTTTGAGAATACGTACATATGGCATAATAACCCCTATTCAAATAATATATTATCGTATGCCAGGTATATAGATGATATTATCATACTCTGGCGAGGTGGAAATGAGGATATTGAGAAGTTCATGACCCATTTAAATAATAATAATAATTTCAACCTAACATTTACCATTTAGAAGTAATTGTGACTCTACATATGTAGTTTATTTATTACAATGTGGGTGTGGCCTATTATATGTAGGCCGCACAAAACGTATGATCAGAAGGCGAGTAAATGAGCATATTTATAACATCAAAGAACAAATGACTAAACATAGTGTCCCTAAGCATTTTTTAGAGTGTCATGGACACAACCCTAGCTCTTTAAAAGTTCAAGTCATAGAGTGTGTTCCACCATCAAAACCAAATCAACTTTTAGAACTAAGGAAACTTGAAATGAAGTGGATATACAAACTTCAAACATTACAGCCTCTGGGTCTAAACATAGATATTGATGTAGCAGCTTTCATATAAAATCATCCTCTGTATAATATAATCAGCAACAGAATATGTTATATATATTTGACATCAATTATCCAAATATGAAGTTTGAATATAGCAGATTTATTATGAATTTGACAGACACTGTAGTATAGGGTATCATTTTTTTGTATTAGTTTTTTTTTATATGCATATATCAATTCTAATTACATATTACATGTTAGATTATAGCAATACTTTAATTGCATTGTAATGTCTTCCCATAGCATATTTGTATGTATTTTTGCACACTTAGCATATATTTAATTTTTTATGTATCAAGATCATCAGATCATTTTTATGCCTTTTAAATAATTATTTTAACTTGTAATTATTACATTATGTTACAAATGTATAACATGAGTATGTGCATCACATCAAAATAGTGGACTACCACAACCATAAGCTTAATGACACACCCGCATATCAGTCCAATATGATTGGTAGTAAGCAGACACACCTGCTAGCCCTGTATGGTGGACAGCCCTTTAAATACAAAGGGCGCATCTTTGCAGACATCCGTCTTTTTACCTTTGAAGAAGCCCGGCCGTTGACCGGGGGAAACGCGTCAGGCACCAGCTGACAGGTTGTAGACGCCACTATCGAAGCCACCTTGTCCTCAACAAGTCACTAAGTAGACTATCAGGGTATCCGGAAAACCCTGTTAGACACTTACGGCAATAACAGCAGGAGGCATTTTCATCTTAGCCTACAGTGAGTGACGGGGAACGCAGAGAAGTGAACGCTATACCTGAATGCTCTTTTATTATATTTATCTAGTAAGTGCAATAGCATTTGCGTGTGTATTTTTCTAATAAAATCTTTCACTTGAGTCTTGCCTTGTGCGCTCTCTCTTTTTCTCATTTTTATGTAACCATTTACGGAGCCAAGGTTGGGAATTACCAGGCAGAATTAAAGCAGCACAGAAAGGCATCTTGACCATTTAAAATTTAAAGTGATACTCATCAAAATCTGAACAAGCACCAAGAATCATCTCTACATCACTTTCAGTATTTGGACTCATTTGTGAGCTATATCTCAGGATATCAGAAAGTGATATGTATGGACATCTTTTTTAAGGTACTGTAAACCCTAGAGGTACCCAGAATATATGGAGATCCTCATATTAGTTTTCTTGGGCATATTTAATAGAACATATATTGTATTATATCACCTTTCATGTTTTTTATCACTATATGGCTGCTCTTTGTATTTAACAGAGTGTGCACATATATATAAAATACCATTGTTTAATACCACTGTTAATACCACTGTTAAGTCTGTAAACTGTAGCACCACTCATATATATGAGAGAAATAGTCAAAATCCTTTAGTACGGTTCAGAATATAGCGCAATTTTACTTTTCTTAGTGTCATACTGCCATTAAGGCCTTTGATAGTCTTAAGACTGCCTTTGCTCCGCTCCAGTTCTGGCTCATCCTAACCCTGTCCTGCCTTTCGTTCTTGAGGTCGATGCGTCTGAGACTGGAGTAGGTGCCCTCTTGTCTCAACGTCCTATGCCTGATGGTTCCTTGCATCCGTGTGGTTTCTTCTCTAAGAAATTGTCTCCAGCGGAGTGCAATTATGAAATTGGCAACAGGGAATTACTGGCCATAATTTTGGCACTCAAGGAATGGAGGCATCTTCTCGAGGGTACTAGCGTGCCAGTGTTCATTCTTACTGACCACAAGAATTTAACTTATCTATCTGAAGCAAAACGTTTGTCGCCCCAACAGGCCAAATGGGCGCTATTTTTGTCTTGGTTTAATTATGTGGTCTCCTAGCTGCCTGGTAGTAAAAATGTTAGGGCTGATGCCCTTTCTCAACAATTTTCCCCTCTGTCCAAGGAGGAGTCTGTACCTACTCCAGTTATACCTCCTGACCATATTTTGGCAAACATACATACTAATATGACTTCTCCCTTGGGGGAGGAGATCCTGGCTCACAAACCAATGCACCTCCTGAGAAACCTAGTGGTAAGTGTTTTGTTCCTGAGAATCTTGGAACTAAACTTTTGCACACTTACCACTATCCTAAAGCCGCAGGTCACCCAGGCAAGAACCAAATTATTTGGTCTGTCACTCGACAATTCTGGTGGCCAGGTCTTTGTTCTGATTATTCTGCGTATGATGCCTCCTGCTCAGTTTGCGCACAGAATAAGACTCCTCGACATCTTCCTGTGGGTCTTTTTTAATCTATTGCTAATGGTGAGCATCCTTGGACACATCTTTCCATGGACTTCATGGTTGAGCTCCCTGTTTCCAATGATAATACTGTTATCCTTATGGTGGTTGACCGTTTTTCTAAAATGTCACATTGTATTCCCTTGAAGAAGTTGCCTACCGCTCAGGAGCTTGCTTCAATTTTTGCCTGGGAGGTCTTCCATTTACATGGGTTACCCAAGTAGATAGTGTCGGACCGGGGTAGCCAGTTTGTCTCCAGATTTTGGCGTTCCTTTTGTGCTCAAATGGGGATCCAGCTTTCCTTCTCCTCAGCATATCATCCTCAATCCAATGGGGCTGCGGAACAGTCTAATCAACCTCTGGAACAGTTCCTCTGTTGCTATGTCTCAGATCACCACAATAATTGGTCTGAACTGTTACCTTGGGCAGAGTTTGCTCATAATAGTGCTATTAATGCTTCCACCAAGTTATCCCCGTTCATGGCGAATTATGGGTTTCAACCATCCTTGTTGCCCGATTCATTTATGTCTCAGGGTATTCCGGCTTTGAAGGAGCATCTCCGGCAACTCTGTTCCTCGTGGGTGCAGATTCAGGATTGCCTTCATCGTTCTATGCAGCGCCAAAAGTTCCAGGCTGATCATTGGCGTCTGCCCGCACCTTCCTACCAGGTTGGTGAGAGAGTTTGGCTGTCCTCCCGCAACTTGAATGTTTGTGTGCCTTCCAATAAACTGGGTCCCCTTTATGTTGGTCCTTTTTGAATACTCCGACAGGTCAATACTGTGGCCTACGCTCTTGACCTTCCACCTGCAATGCGCATCTCCAATATTTTTCATGTCTCCCTCTTGAAACCATTGGTTTGTAATTGGTTCATCACTGTGTTGCCTCATCCCCGTCCTATCTTTGTTGACAACCATGAAGAGTATGAGGTCAGCAGCATTATTGACGTATGTCCAGGGGCCACGTACAGTATTTGGTTCACTGGAGGGGCTACGGTCTGGAGGAGCGTTCATGGGTTCCCTCCTCTGATGTTCATGCTCCCGCCCACCTCCGTGCCTTCCATGCCCGTTTCCCCAATAAGCATTTTGTCCTCTTGTGAGGGAGGGGTCGTTGAGTGGAGGGTATTGTCAGGGTTTTTTCCTTGTTTTGTTTGCCATGTGCTGCTGGCAGCCATTTTACTCACCTCTCTTGCTGACTCTGGTGCATACTGTGTGATGCTGCTCATTTCCTGCACTTCCTTTTATGGCCAGACTGGTGTACATCATCCGTGTGAGACAGGATGCAGTCTCAGAATTGTGATGTCATCACTTATTATTTAAAGGGCCTCTGTTCAGTATGCTTTGCCCTTGCTTTGTCTCAGACCTGTTTGTGAGAGCTCCTGTGTATTACCTGGCTGTCTGACGTCCCTCCTGATTCTTGATCCCTGGTTTGTTCCTGACTCTGCTGTTCTCCTTGTTCCTGATTCCGGCTCATCTGACTACTCGCTTTGGCTCCTGACTCAGCTCGTCTGACTACCAGCTCTGGTTTTGATTCCTGGCTTGTTATTTGACTTGTGGACTTTTTATTATTTTTTGCTTTTAATAAAGGTGTGATTATTTTTGCACTTCTCGTCTCAGTCTGATTCCTGGCACCCTGACAGGTTGCCACCAATAAATATTGCTCCTTTTGAAAAATCTAAGATTTGATTAAAGCATATTTTGTAAAATGGTAACTGTTTTGTGTTAGGGGCATAAATGTTTATCAGTGTTACTGGAGTACCATAGAGTAAACCAAATATGCATACAAGTCTACCCTCTGTATCTGCTTTTGTCTGTATGTGTGTAAAGGGAACATGTTTACTTATCAAAATGCTCACTCAGTTTTTTTTTACGATCAGAGGAGCTATGAAAAAATGTTGCGTATATAAGGGGCCCAGATATTTAGGTTCACAGGACTTTTGGAAATGAGTATCTTGCAACAAACAGGATATCTCCTCTTTTTATGTAGATCAGTAAGTGCAATGGACCTTTATTAGGGTGAATGAAAGCCTTTAACATTTTGGGTAATTAAAGTGAGTTGTTTATCCTTTGGAGCCATTTACATCATACTAGTTTGAAAATGTAGGTGGACGGTTACCTTCCCTTGTATAAGTAAATCATACATATGTACCTCGAACAAAAAAAAGTATATAAACAACATATCAACAACAACAGTAATAAACAAATGATTAAACTGATCATGTCTCTTAAAAGTCGCCTAGAGTCATAGGGTGCGAATAATGTGACTAGAAAAAGAAAGTTAGCCGCTGTAACCATGATCAGTCAAATTGCTGGGGATGAAAGTGGTAACCAGCTTCTTAGAAGATATCAAATTACAATAATAAAGAGGTGGGAAGGAGCGCCCAAAACAAGGGCTTAAGTACACAACAGGAGAAAAGAGTGAAAATGAGTACACGCTTATAATGGGTCTCACACTTATTATTTCAAACACAAAGTTAGCACAAAGGACAAGAGAACAACAATGACACAATAATTAACCGCAAAGTAAAAGGCCAATAGATATTGCTTTATAAAGTCTCTCTATAGGCTAACTCTTAGGGTAGATATGATTCAATATTGGTTAGGATTAATCTACATGTGGTATGTATGATAATCTAGTTAAAACAGTAAAGGAGACTGTGTGACAACTTGCTGGGTAAAAAGCAACAAATAGTGACGAGTAAAAAGGTGCTAGGCGAAGCCAATAATCAAATATCTAAAGATGAATGAATTCTGATAAAGAGTAAGTGGGTAATATCCAATGGAATACATTTAATGGAATAAATCTAATTTAATAATAATAAATCATAAACTAATCTCTGTGAGCAATAAAGTTAAAGCTTGAAAGAGGCGAAACAAAGGGAGGAGCTATGTATAAAAGCTATCTACGAAAAATTGCAATTTCAAAGGGGTGAGGATAATATATAATAAAAATACAATGATGTATATAATGAAACAAATGTGGTAAAAAATGGGTACGAAATGTTGATGATCAAAAATAAATGTGGAGCAAATGTGAAACAGATGTTACACTGATGTGAAGTAGTTAAAGAAGCAAATAGTTTAAAGAAACAAATTAACGTGTATATGTGTATTTTTCAACTATTGTGGAGTGAAACAGGGTATAAAAAAGTTACGAGTATGGGAAAAATAAACAGGTGCTTGAGTGCAAAGTGTCCGTTTCTAGTAAAACACAGAATCAAATAGTTACAGTGGATATAAAAAGTCTACACACCCTTGTTAAAATGTCAAGTTTCTGTGATGTAAAAAAAATGTACAACTCAATTGAAAAACAAACTGAAATCTTTTAGGAAAAGGGAAATAAAAAGCTAAAATAATATGGTTGCATAAGTGTGAACACCCTTTTATAACTGGGGATGTAGCTGTGTTCAGGATTAAGCAATTACATTCAAAATCATGTTAAATAGGAGTCAGTACACACCTGTCATCATTTAAAGTGCCTCTGATTAACCCCAAATAAAGTTTAGCTGCTCTAGTAGGTCTTTCCTGACATTTTGTTAGTCGCATCCTACAGCAAAAGCCATGGTCCGCAGAGAGCTTCTAAAGCATCAGAGGGATCTTATTGTTAAAAGGTATCAGTCAGGAGAAGGGTACAAAAGAATTTCCAAGGCATTAGATATAACATGGAACACAGTGAAGACAGTCATCATCAAGTGAAGAAAATATGGTGCAACAGTGACATAACCAAGAACTGGATGTCCATCCAAAATTGATGAAAAGACGAGAAGAAAACTGGTCTGGGAGGCTGCCAAGAGGCCTACAGCAACATTAAAGGAGCTACAAGAATATCTGGCAAGTACTGGCTGTGTGGTACATGTGACAACAATAACCCGTATTCTTCATATGTCTGGGCTATGGGGTAGTAGAGTGGCAAGACATAAGCCTTTTCTTACAAATAAAAAACATCCAAGCCCGGCTAAATTTTACAAAAACACATCTGAAGTTTCCCAAAAGCATGTTGCAAAAGGTGTTCTGGTCTGATGAAACTAAAGTTTAACTTTTTGGCCATAATTTCAAAAGAAATGTTTGGCGCAAAAACAACACTGCATATCACAAAAAGAACACCATACCCACAGTGAAGCATGGTGGTGTCAGCATCATGCTTTGGGACTGTTTTTCTTCAGCTCGACAATATTCGCACAAAACCTTCAGGCTTCTGCTAGAAAGCTGAACATGAGGAGGAACTTCATCTTTCAGCATGATACCGATCCAAAGCATACATCCAAATCAACAAAGGAATGGCTTCACCAGAAGATTAAAGTTTTGGGATGGCCCAGCCAGAGCCCAGACCTGAATCCAATTCGAAATCTGTGGGGTGATCTGAAGAGGGCTGTGCATAGGAGATGCCCTCGCATTCTGACAGATTTAGAGTGTTTTTGCAAAGAAGAGTGGCCAAATCTTGCCAAGTCAAGATGTGCCATGCTGAAAAACTTATACCCAAAAAGAGTGCTGTAATAAAATAAAAAGGTGCTTCAATAAAGTATTAGTTTAAGGGTGTTCACACTTATGCAACCATATTATTTTATTTTTTTATTTTTATTTCCCTTTACCTAAAAGATTTCAGTTAGTTTTTCAATTGAGTTGTACAGTTTATAGGTCACATTAAAGGTGGAAAAAGTTCTGAAATGATTTATCTTTTTTTCATTTTTTTACATCACAGAAACCTGACATTTTAACAGGGGTGTGTAGACTTTTTATATCCACTTACGTGGGATGTGTAAGAGCTCCCATTTACTAGACAAAGATATATATATATATATATATATATATATATATATATATATATATATATGTAGATGTGGCAGATTATAAATATTATTTTGGAGTGAAATATGCAAAATTTAACAATTGATATGCAAAAAATTAACAATTGATATTGAGAGAAAAATAAGCAAAAAATTATAACATTAAATAGTAATTAGACATATAAAGCACCAGATAAAACAATTAAACCAACTAAAACAAATAATAGAGGCAAAAATAGAAAACCGTAGGACAACTAAAGACAGAATTGGCCAATCTGAAAACGTTAAAAAGGACCATCCCAGTAATTGATTGAAAAAATATAATAGGGTATCCGATTAAAAAATGTAGAAAAATAAGTCTATAACTGTCCAAATGAATAGTCCATTGTGGATATATCCAAGTGAGGAAACGAAGGAAACCCAATGTCGACACGGAAAGGCAGACTGCCGACACAGAGGAGATACTAGTGGAGATCCTAGCAGAAAAAAACCTGTAGGGGAAAGAAAAAAACTTTTGCACAAACCATCTAACAAAAATAGCTCTACAAGAAATGCACTCACCGTTAACAAATTGATATCTCGGGATGGTATGCCAGATAGGAGCAAAGGTCAACGCGTATCAGCCTACAACAAGGTCTTTATCAAGACTATACCAAAAGAGGAAATACAAGATATTTAAAGGCTGTTTAACCTATCAGAAAAGGGGGTGTGTTCTGATAGCGAATCACACCCAATCTATTATGAAGATCTAAAGCTATTGTTTGATCAATGACCATATCTGTAACTTATGAATACCTTATCTACAATATGTACTATATGTTTAAAAGTTTATAAATTTATAGGTTAACGCTATTTACAGAGTTCTGATTCGGCCATATTGGAAGTGGGCAATACATTATCTGTTGCTGGCTAATGTACTAACCATATAATAGGTTATAAAAAAGGATTATAGATCTAGCAGAGTAGCAATAGCATACTCCTAAAGGTATGTAAAACATTAAATCAAGAAAAATGGTGAAAGGTAGTCATGAAAATCCAGGTTACACTAATGAATCAAAAAAGGTCTTAACGACTCTAGTTGTATTGTTTTTTTCTACTGAGAAAATTCCTGATTACTTTGCAAATTGAACTGGGGAGGATAGGGATTTAGATACAGATGTTGACACCAAAAAAAAAAAACTAACAACATAATATCGTACATAAATTTGCATAATCAAAATGAAGTAAAATGGTAAAATAGTACAGACCACTATAGCTAATTATTACAAAAATATTAAGACTATAGTCCATAGTCGATATCAAAAATACGTAATAGCATAAAATACAGTAATGATTAAAATTACAAAGTGGTCTGAAAAAGTACATGTTAAAAAATATAAGTGAAGAATAAATGCCTTAAAATTGTACACTACAACTAGATGGATATTTTATATTTGAAAATACAATACCTACAAAAGTACTAAAAACATAACAATTAATAAAGCTGTAGGTAGCTTGGATCATTAGATATAAAAGGAATGTGAAATACATAGATAAACCTTATAGGCAATTGTTTGATTATACAAAAATGGGTGTTGTATATAAAATCAGTGATCAATGGACTTAAATCCATAGTAATAGGCTAAAACATTAAAAGACATAACACATAAATAATTGAATACATAATAAAAATAAACGTTATAAAAATAAACGTTATAAAAATAACGTAATAACATAACCCGCCTGAGATAAGGTGAAACGCATAGATAAAATTTAGAGTATATCAAAAATTGTAGTTATGACTCATTACATAGAGGAAAATGATGGCGACCGATCGATAAAGAACATCATTAGAGAATATGTGTATACATATAGATGTACATTTGAGTTTAATATGTACTGTACATATATGTAAACTCCATTAGAACCAGATGAAACCATAAAAATAGAGTTTTGCGTTGGAGGCTGTACGGTGCTAACGAGCAGTTTATGCTTACCACTCACTTACAGACAGCACTGTTATTATGGGTTTTTACAAACCCGTCGTTAAAAGACAAGAAGTGGAGGGGGCGGAGCCAACTGCAGAGGCGACTGGCAGCACATCTCAGGAGCTCCTGGCCTTAAAATTAAATATTGAATTTTACCGGGGCTAATCTTTAAAATACTTGTTAACTTGGATTCAGTCCCCCGGCAGAGAACACATACTACAGTTTGCAAAAAGGCTGAGAAGATACTTTTTATATTTAAGCCGCTTGAACTGAACAGAGGGCAGTACTACTGATATAGCAGGCGATACCTTCATTGCAAGAATTTATGGTGATCTCCTTTACAAGACAATGTCGGTGGAGGCACTTGAGGACAAACTTTGCAGTATCCTAAGAGATCATATGTTAGATCTACATTTCATACTTATGAAGTGGCAGGAGAAAATGGATGTGCGTCACACCGTCCAAGATGGCGATAGTTCGCAACTCAATGCTCTTGTCCTGTTGGGACCTTGCGGTACACCAGCCCATAAGCGGATTGATATGGAAAACGGCACAGCAGAAACTTACTCACCAAGCGATCAGAGCCCACTCCGGCAGACTCAACTCCCGAATATCACTTGGCTACAGAACGCAGACTCTCATGACAGCACGGCCCAAGAGGATGACATAGAGTTGGCTAGAGGTGTTGCGGCTGCTACTAGGAGACCTCTGGCCCTTCTTTTCCCATTAGCTACATCTTCGGTTTACGAGAGAGACGATCTAGATCATATGTCTGTGAGGACAAGAAAACTGCAGATGTCCTTAGTCAGTTGGGTTTACTCCCGATTCTCTAGATGGCTGGGTCCCGACCAGAGAGGAACAATACTGCATGTCACATCTGCTCTCCTACATATGCAGCGTTTTGCTGCGGTTATGCCGAGGTTCCCCCATGCCTGCACAGGCCAGAGAATAGGAGTGGGTTAGCGTCCATAACTGGGGGACTTTATGGGCAGCTGGGCTTTTTACCAGCTGATATAGTTTTGGCTCCTGTAATTTTAAAATGTGTTTTCCGCAGTGGTTATAGTTATTATCTCTTTAGATAACACTTATATTGTTATGTTCAGCCTCACAAAATAATATCTATATATCTCCCTACATGTATTTGTTTTCAAATAGTCCATTACATATTTCTAAGTATACTTTAATGCTCAACCTACATGTTATATTATTTATGGCAATATTTAATGTTTGATAAGGTTGATAGGACAATCTATACATAATATAGTTGTGTATAAACAACTATTTCTTTACGTATTGTTAAGTATTTCAGTTTTTGTCCATGGTTTTTTATAATCTTAAGCCTACTTAAAATTGCTCCAATACTAATTTCTCTACAGCTTTACCACATACTGTCTGGGTTCTTACATGATAGCTGTGAACTGCTCCCACTTATCTAACATGTTAGTTGATCCCTAGACAACACTCTCTTAGATTTAGTAATATTAGATATTTTAGAATATATAGAAGACAAATGCTACTTATAAATATATTTCTGAAGATAGAGCTATTTAACTGAGTTAATTAAGACGCTTGTTATTGTACTGATTGCCCCAATATAATATATATATGTTTAGCCATAGTAGTATCTACCTATATGTATATTTTGCTCCCTGTTCAGAACATGCCAGTTTGGGCTTGATAATAATAATGGGATTACATGTTTAGTAACATGGTGTTGGTGTGGTGTGCAGGACATAACAAGGCAGTTTATAAAACATACAATGTATATATGTATATGTATTCCACACCACACAATGGTTAATTGTGAAATTTTTCATCTAGGACCTTACATATATAGCTTTATTGATGGATAATTATTGCTGAGATCCATTTTTAGTTTAGTATATATTGCTAGTGTATTTTTAGACCCAAGCTCTACTGTTCCATTATATATGTATGTACATATGTGCATATATATATATATGTGTCAGCCCCTTACCCTTTTTTATACTAGCTATATCTTTTTACTCTATATTGGGAAGCTGCGTGTCCTACTCTTGACCTAGGGGTATAGGGCCCATGCCCCTGGTCAGTGTTATAATATGCCCAACGATATATGTGACCCTAACTATTATATTAATAGTAATCTTCCCAGTGAAAAATATAAGCCTGAGTTTAAGGTCTGTGCTAGTTGCAAGTTAGGGGCTAATGGATCTAGGTGTTTAATATTATTGAGTATATAATAGGCGTTATTAGAATTTATAGTCCATATCCTACCAGGATTTGGTTTAATATTGAGCTTGGCCAAATGAATACACTCAGCATCATTTACGTCCTATCCCCACAGTCTTATCTCCCTAGTTGTATATTATAAGTTGGTTGGCTCCGCTCCCCCCCCCCCTAGGGGTCGCCCCCTAGTAGCTTATTGAGTAAGCAAAGGAACACAGATTCCATCGCATATTTCCCTACTGAATATTACAGTGGGGCAAAAAAGTATTTAGTCAGCCACCAAGTGTGCAAGTTCTCCCACTTAAGAAGATGAGAGAGGCCTGTAATTTTCATCATAGGTATACCTCAACTATGAAAGACAAAATGTGGAAACAAATCCAGACAATCACATTGTCTTATTTGGAAAGAATTTATTTGCAAATTATGGTGGAAAATAAGTATTTGGTTAATATCAAAAGTTCATCTCAATACTTTGTTATATATCCTTTGTTGGCAATGACAGAGGTCAAACATTTTCTGTAAGTCTTCACAAGGTTGTCACATACTGTTGCTGGTATGTTGGCCCATTCCTGCTTGCAGATCTCCTCTAGAGCAGTGATGTTTTGGGGCTGTCGCTGGGCAACACAGACTTTCAACTCCCTCCAAAGGTTTTCTATGGGGTTGAGATCTGGAGACTGGTTAGGCCACCCAAGGACCTTGAAATGCTTCTTACGAAGCCACTCCTTCGTTGTCCTGGCTGTGTGTTTGGGATCAATGTCATGCTGAAAGATCAAGCCACGTTTCATCTTCAATGCCCTTGCTGATGGAAGGAGGTTTGCACTCAAAATCTAACGATACATGGCCCCATTCATTCTTTCATGTACACGGATCAGTCGTCCTGTTCCCTTTGCAGAGAAACAGCCCCAAAGCATGATGTTGCCCCCCCCCCCATGCTTCACAGTAGGTATGCTGTTCTTTGGTTGCAACTCAGCATTCTCTCTCCTCCAAACACGACGAGTTGTGTTTCTACCAAACAGTTCTACTTTGGTTTCATCAGACCATATGACATTCTCCCAATCCGCTTCTGGATCATCCAAATGCTCTCTAGCATACTTCAGACGGGCCCGGACATGTACTGGCTTAAGCAGGGGGACACGTTTGGCACTGCAGGATCTAAGTCCCTGGCGGCGTAGTGTGTTACTGATGGTAGCCTTTGTTACGTTGGTCCCAGCTCTCTGCAGGTCATTCACTAGGTCCCCCCGTGTGGTTCTGGGATGTTTGCTCATCGTTCTTGTGATCATTTTGACCCCACGTGGTGAGATCTTGCATGGAGCCCCAGATCGAGGAAGATTATCAGTGGTCTTGTATGTCTTCCATTTTCTAATTATTGCTCCCACAGTTGATTTCTTCACACCAAGCTGCTTGCCTATTGCAGATTCAGTCTTCCCAGCCTGATGCAGGTCTAAAATTTTGTTTCTGGTGTCCTTCGACAGCTCTTTGGTCTTCACCATAGTGGAGTTTGGAGTGTGACTGTTTGAGGTTGTGGACATGTGTCTTTTATACTGATAACAAGTTCAAACAGGTGCCATTAATACAGGTAATGAGTGGAGGACAGAGGAGCCTCTTAAAGAAGAAGATACAGGTCTGTGAGAGCCAGAAATATTGCTTGTTTGTAGGTGACCAAATACTTATTTTCCACCATAATATGCAAATAAATTCTTTCCAAATCAGACAATGTGATTTTCTGGATTTGTTTCCACATTTTGTCTCTCATAGTTGAGGTATACCTATGATGAAAATTACAGGCCTCTCTCATCTTCTTAAGTGGGAGAACTTGCACAATTGGTGGCTGACTAAATACTTTTTTGCCCCACTGTATATATTAGATATAAGATAGCGGCCTTTTATACTCCCACCCTTTCTCACCCTATGACAAAAAGGATCAGAATTGTATTGGTCCCATGTTGCTTGCAGGTCGTGCATTTATGGTACCAAAGTGAATATTTATTGATCGGGTAATTGTTTGTCATAGCTATAAAAGAGGTCAGGAATTAAATGTACAGGATGTTTGTTTTTCATTCACATGTGTTCATCTTTAACACTATTAATTTCCTCTATATGATAGATGTGAACTATAAGTTTTACTCAACGATGTTATTACTATGCAGACATGTGTCTATTGATTTAATTATCCTGTAAAGTTTGTTTATGCTTTGTATGCTGTTTGACCTCAATAAAAAAATTAAAAAAAAAAAAAAAAAAGGGACAAAAATATTAGTTCCTTCACATCTTATCCAGAATAATACTCACATTCAGCCAACTTATTCTATTAACATTAGTATTACTGTTGTTTTGACCTTTTCCTATTGTTGCCATTTTAGAATTTACAGATAAGCAGGCACCAGTAAATCTTGTCAAAATTAATGCAAATGTAAAACATAGTCATTACCATCTTCTCTCAATAAAGAATGGCTTTGTACAATGTTAAAAAAAAAAAAAAAAAAAGACAAGAAGTGAGCATTGAGCAAAATTTTGCTCATTACCGCACTCCAATACCAGCGCTGCTTAAGTCAGCGGTGAGCTGGTGTAACGTGCTCATGCACGATTTCCCCATAGGAATCAACGGGGAGAGCCGCTGTAAAAAAAAGTCTAACACCTGCAAAAAAGCAGCATTTAGTTCCTAACGCAGCCCCATTGATTCCTATGGAGAAATACAATTTATGTCTACACCTAACACCCTAACATGAACCCCGAGTCTAAACACCCCTAATCTTACACTTATTAACCCCAAATCTGCCACCCCCGACATCGCCAACACCTGCATTATATTATTAACTCCTAATCTTCCGTTCCGGACACCGCCGCCACCTACATTATACTTATGAACCCCTAATCTGCTGCCCCCATCATCGCCGACACCTACATTATATTTATTAACCCCTAATCTGCCACCCCCAAATTTCGACGCAACCTACCTACACTTATTAACCCCTAATCTGCTGCCCTCAATGTCGCCACCACTATAATAAACATATTAACCCCAAAACCTAAGTCTAACCCTAACCCCTCCTAACTTAAATATAATTTAAAAAAATCTAAATAAAATTACTATAATTAACTAATGCCTAGATTACGAGTTTTGTCGGTAATGCTGTGTGGTGCTAACAAGCAGTTTTATCTCACCGCTCACCTACAGACAACGCTGGTATTACGGGTTTTTACAAACCCAACGAGCGTAGAGCAAAATTTAGCTCCACATCTCACCTCAATACCAGCGCTGCTTACGGTAGTGGTGAGCTGGCTAAACGTGCTTGTGCACGATTTCCCCATATGAATCAATGGGGGAGAGCCGGCTGAAAAAAAACCTAACAACTGCAAAAAAGCAGCGTAAATCTCCTAAAGCAGCCCCATTGATTCCTATGGGGAAATAAAAGTTATGTCTACACCTAACACCCTAACATGAACCCTCAGTCTAAACATCCCTAATCTTACACTTATTAACCCCTAATCTGCCGCCCCCGACATCGCCGACACCTGCATTATATTATTAACCCCTAATCTGCAGCTCCAGACACCGCCCCCAGCTACATTATACTTATAAACCCGTAATCTGCCGGCTCCAACATCGCCGACACCTACATTATATTTATTAACCCCTAATCTGCCACCCCAATGTCGCCGCAACCTAACTACACTTATTAACCCCTAATCTGCCGCCCCCAAAGTCGCCGCCACTATATTAAAGTTATTAACCCCTAAATCTAAGTCTAACCCTAACACCCCCCTAACTTAAATATAATTTAAATATATCTAAATAAAATAACTATCATTAACTAAATTATTCCTATTTAAAACTAAATACTTACCTATAAAATAAACCCTAAGCTAGCTACAATATAACTAATAGTTACATTGTAGCTACCTTAGGATTTATTTTTATTTTACAGGCAACTTTGTATTTATTTTAACTAGGTAGAATAGTTATTAAATAGTTATTAACTATTTAATAGCTACATAGTTAAAATAAATTCAAATTTACCTGTAAAATAAATCCTAACCTAAGTTACAATTACACCTAACACTACACTATAATTAAATTAATTACCTAAACTAAATACAATTAAATACAATTTAAAAAAAATATCTAAAGTACGAAAAAAACAAACACTAAATTGCAGAAAAACATAATTTATGTAAGAATTTACCTGATAAATTAATTTCTTTCATATTGGCAAGAGTCCATGAGCTAGTGACGTATGGGATATACAATTCTACCAGGACGGGCAAAGTTTCCCAAACCTCAAAATGCCTACAAATACACCCCTCACCACACCCACAATTCATTTTAATGAATATCCAAGAAGTGGGGTGATAAAGAAAGGAGCAAAAAGCATAAATAAAGGAATTGGAATAATTGTGCTTTATACAAAAAAAATCATAACCACCATAAAAAGGGTGGGCCTCATGGACTCTTACCAATATGAAAGAAATTAATTTATTAGGTAAATTCTTACATAAATTATGTTTTCTTTCATGTAATTGGCAAGAGTCCATGAGCTAGTGACGTATGGGATAGCAATACCCAAGATGTGGAACTCCACACAAGAGTCACTAGAGAGGGAGGGATAAAGAATAAAGATAGCCAATTCCACTGAAAAAAATTAATCCACAACCCAAATCATAAGTTTTAATCTTATAATGGAAAAGAAAAAAAACTGAAATTATAAGCAGAAGAATCAAACTGAAACAACTGCCTGAAGAACTTTTCTACCAAAAACTGCTTCTGAAGAAAAAACATCAAAATGGTAGAATTTAGTAAATGTATACAAAGAAGACCAAATTGCTGCTTTGCAAATCTGATCAACTGAAGCTTCATTATTAAAAGCCCAGGAAGTGGAAACTGACCTAGTAGAATGAGCTGTAATCCTCTGAGGCAGGGATTTACCTGACTCCAAATAAGCGTGATGAATCAAAAGCTTTAACCAAGATGCCAAAGAAATGGCAGAAGCCTTCTGACCTTTTCTAGAACCAGAAAAAATAACAAATAGACTAGAAGTCTTCCTGAAAACTTTAGTAGCTTCAACATAATACTTCAAAGCTCTCACCACATCCAAAGAATGTAAAGATCTTTCCAAAGAATTCTTAGGATGGGGACACAAAGAAGGGACAACAATTTCCCTACTAATGTTGTTGGAATTCACAACTTTAGTTAAGAATTTAAATGAAGTCCACAAAACTGCCTTATCCTGCTGAAAAATCAGAAAAGGAGACTCACAAGAAAGAGCAGATAATTCAGAAACTCTTCTAGCAGAAGAGATGGCCAAAAGAAACAACACTTTCCAAGAAAGCAATTTAATGTCCAAAGAATGCATAGGCTCAAACAGAGGAGCCTGCAAAGCCTTCAAAACCAAATTAAGACTCCAAGGAGGAGAGATTGATTTAATGACAGGCTTGTTACGAACCAAAGCCTGTACAAAACAATGAATATCAGGGAGTTTAGCAATTTTTTTTGTGGAATAAAACAGAAAGAGCAGAGATTTGTCCTTTCAAGGAACTTGCAGACAAAGCCTTATCCAAACCATCCTGAAAAAACTGTAAAATTCTAGGAATTCTAAAAGAATGCCAAGAGAATTTATGAGAAGAACACCATGAAATGTAAGTCTTCCAAACTCGATAATAAATCTTTCTAGAAACAGATTTACGAGCCTGCAACATAATATTAATCACTGAGTCAGAGAAACCTCTATGACTAAGCACTAAGCGTTCAATTTCCATACCTTCAAATTTAATGATTTGAGATCCTGATGGAAAAACGGACCTTGAGATAGAAGTTCTGGCCTTTGTGGAAGTGGCCATGGTTGGCAACTGGACATCCGGACAAGATCTGCACACCAAAACCTGTGAGCCCATGCTGGAGCCACCAGCAGCACAAACGATTGCTCGATGATGATCTTGGAAGAACTAGAGGCGGAAAAATATAGGCAGGTTGATAACTCCAGAGAAGTATCAATGCATCCACTGCTTCTGCCTGAGGATCTCTGGACCTGGACAGGTACCTGGGAAGTTTCTTGTTTAGATGAAATGCCATCACATCTATTTCTGGAAGCCCCCACATCTGAACAATTTGAAAAAACACATCTGGGTGAAGAGACCACTCTCCCGGATGTAAAGTTTGATGACTGACATAATCCACTTCCCAATTGTTTATACCTGGGATATGGACCACAGATATTAGACAGGAGCTGGATTCTGCCCAAACAAGTATCTGGGATACTTCTTTCATAGCCTGTGGACTGTGAGTCCCACCCTGATGATTGACATACACCACAGTTGTGATATTGTCTGTCTGAAAACAAATAAACGGCTCTCTCTTCAATAGAGGCCAAAACTGAAGAGCTCTGAGAATTGCACGGAGTTACAAAATATTGATTAGTAATCTCGCCTCTTGAGATTTCCAAACCCCTAGTGCTGTCGGAGATCCCCAGACAGCTTCCCAACCTGAAAGACTCACATCTGTTGTGATCACAGTCCAGGTTGGATGAAACAAAAGAGGCCCCTTGAACTATACGATGGTGATCTATCCACCAAGTCAGAGATAGTCAAACATTGGGATTTAAGGATATTAATTGTGATATCCTTGTATAATCCCTGCACCATTGGTTCAGCATACAAAGCTGAAGAGGTCTCATGTGAAAATGAGCAAAGGGGATCACGTCCGATGCTGCAGTCATGAGACCTAAATCCTCCATGCACATAGCTACTGAAGGGAATGACTGAGACTGAAGGTTCCGACAGGCTGTAGCCAATTACAGATGTCTCTTGTCTGTTAGAGACAAAGTCATGGATACTGAATCTATTTGGAAACCTAAAAAGGTTACCTTTGTCTGAAGAATCAAAGAACTTTTTGGTAAATTGATCCTCCAACCATGTCTTTGAATAAACAACGCTAGTTGATTTGTATGAGATTATGCAGAACGTAAAGACTGAGCAAGTACCAAGATATCATCCAAATAAGAAAACACCAGAATACCCCGCTCTCTGATTACAGAGAGTACGGCACCGAGAACCTTTGAAAAGATCCTTGGAGCTGTTGCTAGGCCAAAAGGAAGAGCAACAAATTGGTAATGCTTGTCTAGAAAAGAGAATCTCAGGAACTGATAGTGATCTGGATGAATTGGAAAATGAAGATATGCATCCTGTAAGTCTATTGTAGACATATAATGCCCTTGATGAACAAAAGACAGAATAGTCCTTATAGTCACCATTTTGAATGTTGGTACTCTTACATAACGATTCAAGACTTTTAGATCCAGAACTGGTCTGAATGAATTTTCTTTCTTTGGGACAATGAACAGATTTGAATAAAACCCCAGACCCTGTTCCTGAAAAGGAACTGGCATGATTACCCCAGATAACTCCAGGTCTGAAACACACTTCAGGAAAGCCTGCACTTTCTCTGGGTTCGCTGGAATGCGTGAGAGAAAGAAACTTCTCACAGGCGGTCTTACTCTGAAACCTATTCTGTACCCCTGAGAGACAATGTTCTGAATCCAATGATTTTGGACTGAATTTATCCATACATCCTTGAAAATTTTTAATCTGCCCCCTACCAGCTGAGCTGGAATGAGGGCCTCACCTTAATGCGAACTTGGGGGCTGGTTTAGATCTCTTTAATGGCTTGGATTTATTCCAGATTGAGGAAGGCTTCCAATTGGAGACAGATTCCTTAGGGGAAGGACTAGGTTTCTGTTCCTTATTTTGTCAAAAGGAACGAAAATGCTTAGAAGCTTTAAATTTACCCTTAGATTTTTTTATCCTGAGGCAAAAAAAACTCCCTTCCCCCCAGTGACAGTTGAAATGATAGAATCCAACTGAGAACCAAATCATTTATTACTTTGGAAAGAAAGAGATATCAATGTCGATTTAGAAGTCATATCATCATTCCAAGATTTAAGCCATAAAGCTCTTCTAGCTAAAGACATATATCTAACATCAATTCTGATGATATAAAAAATGGCATCGTAAATGAAATTATTACCATGTTGAATTAGTTTAACAATGCTATACACATTATGATCTGATACTTGTTGCGCTAAAGTCTCCAACCAAAAAGTTGAGGCAGCTGCAACATCAGCCAAAGAAATAGCAGGCCTAAGAAGATGACCTGAACATAAATAAGTTTTCCTTAGATAAGATTCAAGCTTCCTATCTAAAGGATCTTTAAAGGAAGTACTATCTTCTGTAGGAATTGTAGTACGTTTAGCAAGAGTAGAGATGGCCCCAACAACTTTGGGGATCTTTTCCCAAAACTCCAATCTATCAGTAGGCAAAGGATTTCATTTTTTAAACCTTGAAGAAGAAGTAAAAGAAGTACCCAGTCTATTCCATTCCTTTGAAATCATATCTGAAATAGCATCAGGAACTGGAAAAACCTCTGGAATAACTACATGAGGTTTATAAACCGAATTTAAACGTTTACTAGTTTTAGTATCAAGAGGACTAGTCTCCTCCATATCTAATGCAATCAACACTTATTTTAATAAAGAACGAATATACTCCATTTTAAATACAGGGAGTGCAGAATTATTAGGCAAGTTGTATTTTTGAGGATTAATTTTATTATTGAACAACAACCATGTTCTCAATGAACCCAAAAAACTCATTAATATCAAAGCTGAATATTTTTTGGAAGTAGTTTTTAGTTTGTTTTTAGTTTTAGCTATTTTAGGGGGATATCTGTGTGTGCAGGTGACTATTACTGTGCATAATTATTAGGCAACTTAACAAAAAACAAATATATACCCATTTCAATTATTTATTTTTACCAGTGAAACCAATATAACATCTCAACATTCACAAATATACATTTCTGACATTCAAAAACAAAACAAAAAACAAATCAGTGACCAATATAGCCACCTTTCTTTGCAAGGACACTCAAAAGCCTGCCATCCATGGATTCTGTCAGTGTTTTGATCTGTTCACCATCAACATTGCGTGCAGCAGCAACCACAGCCTCCCAGACACTGTTCAGAGAGGTGTACTGTTTTCCCTCCTTGTAAATCTCACATTTGATGATGGACCACAGGTTCTCAATGGGGTTCAGATCAGGTGAACAAGGAGGCCATGTCATTAGATTTTCTTCTTTTATACCCTTTCTTGACAGCCACGCTGTGGAGTACTTGGACGCGTGTGATGGAGCATTGTCCTGCATGAAAATCATGTTTTTCTTGAAGGATGCAGACTTCTTCCTGTACCACTGCTTGAAGAAGGTGTCTTCCAGAAACTGTCAGTAGGACTGGGAGTTGAGCTTGACTCCATCCTCAACCCGAAAAGGCCCCACAAGCTCATCTTTGATGATACCAGCCCAAACCAGTACTCCACCTCCACCTTGCTGGCGTCTGAGTTGGACTGGAGCTCTCTGCCCTTTACCAATCCAGCCACAAGCCCATCCATGTGGCCCATCAAGACTCACTCTCATTTCATCAGTCCATAAAACCTTAGAAAAATCAGTCTTGAGATATTTCTTGGCCCAGTCTTGATGTTTCAGCTTGTGTGTCTTGTTCAGTGGTGGTCGTCTTTCAGCCTTTCTTACCTTGGCCATGTCTCTGAGTATTGCACACCTTGTGCTTTTGGGCACTCCAGTGATGTTGCAGCTCTGAAATATGGCCAAACTGGTGGCAAGTGGCATCTTGGCAGCTGCACGCTTGACTTTTCTCAGTTCATGGGCAGTTATTTTGCGCCTTGGTTTTTCCACATGCTTCTTGCGACCCTGTTGACTATTTTGAATGAAACGCTTGATTGTTCGATGATCACGCTTCAGAAGCTTTGCAATTTTAAGAGTGCTGCATCCCTCTGCAAGATATCTCACTATTTTTGACTTTTCTGAGCCTGTCAAGTCCTTCTTTTGACCCATTTTGCCAAAGGAAAGGAAGTTGCCTAATGATTATGCACACCTGATATAGGGTGTTGATGTCATTAGACCACACCCCTTCTCATTACAGAGATGCACATCACCTAATATGCTTAATTGGTAGTAGGCTTTCGAGCCTATACAGCTTGGAGTAAGACAACATGCATAAAGAGGATGATGTGGTCAAAATACTCATTTGCCTAATAATTCTGCACTCCCTGTATATAAGAGGATTTGTCTGTGTCAATATCTGAGGCAGGATCCTCTGAATCAGACAGATCCTCATCAGAGATAGATAAATCAGTATGTTGTCGCTCATTAGAAAATTCATCAACTCTATGAGAAGTTTTAAAAGACCTTTTACGTTTATTAGAAGACAGAATGGCAGACAAAGCCTTCTGAATGGAATCAGAAATAAATTCTCTTAAATTTACAGGAATATCCTGAGCATTAGACGTTGATGGACCAGCAACATGTAATGAACTACTACTAATGGAAACATTCTCTGCATGTAAAAGTCTATCATGACAATTATTACAAACCGAGGAACAGTTACCACAAGTTTACAACAAATGCACTTAGCTTTGGTAGAACCGATATCAGGCAGCAGGATTCCAGTAGTAGATTCTGAGACAAGATCAGATTGAGACATCTTGCAGTATGTAAAAGAAAAAAACAACATATAAAGCAAAATTATCAACTTCCTTATATGACAGTTTCAGGAATGGGAAAAAATGCAAACAGAATAGGCCCCTGACATAGAAAAAAAGACCAGAGGCAAAAGGAATGAGGTCTTAAATAATGAAAAAATGTTTGGCGCCAAGTATGACGCAACACAAACTGACAAACATTTTTTGGTGCCAAAAACATCCAGAATGAAACTCGAGCGTCATAGATGACGCAACCTCGTGAAAAGACTCGGCGCCAACTAAGACTCCGGAAATTATGAATTTGCATCAACAAACGTAATTTTCATGCCAAAAAAGTCTCGCGCCAAGAATGATGCAATAAATTATAGCATATTGCACTCTTGCGAGCCTAATACAGCCCACAATATAGAAAGAGTCAATTTGAAATCCTCAGGTAAGATTTTTTTTTTTTAAAAAAGCATTTCCCAGATATGAAACTGACAGTCTGCAAAAAGGAAATATACGATAAACCTGAATCATAGCAAATATAATAACAAACATATATTTAGAACTTTATATATAAAGTGCCAAACCATAGCTGAGAGTGTCTTAAGTAAATGAGACATACTTACCAAAAGACACCCATCCACATATAGCAGATAGCCAAACCAGTACTGAAATGAAAATCAGTAGAGGTAATGGTATATAAGAGTATATCGTATATCAAAAGTGAGGTAGGAGATGAATCTCTACAACCGATAACAGAGAACCTATGAAATAGATCCCCATTAGGAAGACCATTGTATTCAATAGGTGATACTCCCTTCACATCTCTCTGACATTCACTGTACTCTGAGAGGAACCGGGCATCAACATGCTGAGAAGCGCATATCAACGTAGAAATCTAGCACAAACTTACTTCAACACCTCCATAGGAGGCAAAGTTTGTAAAACTGAATTGTGGGTGTGGCGAGGGGTGTATTTGTAGGCATTTTGAGGTTTGGGAAACTTTGCCCCTCCTGGTAGGATTGTATATCACATACGTCACTAGCTCATGGACTCTTGCCAATTACATGAAAGAAATAATAAAATAATTACAAGTTTTTAAAACTAATTACACCTAATCTAATCCCCCCTAACAAAATAAAAAAGCCCCCCCCAAATAAAAAAGCCCTACCCTACACTAAATTACAACTAGCCCTTAAAAGGGCCTTTTGCGGGGCATTGCCCAAAAGTAATCAGCTCTTTTACCTGTAAAAAAATTACGAATCCCCCCAACATTAAAACCCACCACCCACACAACCAACCCTACTCTAAAACCCAATACCCCCAAAACCCAATACCCCCTTAAAAAACTAACACTAACCCCTTGAAGATCACCTTACCAGGAGAAGTCTTCATCCAACCGAGCCGAAGTCCTCAACGAATCCAGCAGAAGTGGTCCTCCAGATGGGCAGAAGTGGTCCTCCAGACGGGCAGAAGTCTTCATCCAGACGGCATCTTCTATCTTCATCCATCCGTCGCGGAGCGGGTCCATCTTCAAGACATCTGACGCAGAGCATCCTCTTCTTTCCACGGCGACTGAAGAATGAAGGTACCTTTAATCCAAGATGGCGCCCCTTCAATTCTGATTGGCTGATAGAATTCTATCAGCCAATCGGAATTAAGGTAGAAAAAATCCAATTGGCTGATGCAATCAGCCAATAGGATTGAGCTGGCATTCTATTGGCTGATTGGAACAGCCAATAGAATGCCAGCTCAATACTATTGGCTGGTTGGATCAGCCAATAGGCTTGAACTTCAATCCTATTGGCTGATTGCATCAGCCAACAGGATTTTTCCTACCTTAATTCCGATTGGTTGATAGAATTCTATCAGCCAATTGGAATCTAAGGGATGCCATCTTGGATGACGTCACTTAAAGGATTGTATCAATAGTATCTCTCAGCGCTCATAATATCCCAATGATGCTTAATGACAGATGGGGTACCTAGCTGCCCCAAAAAATGGTTGAGAAATGTTGATTGTATGTCAGAAAGCGCCTAATTAAAGGCTATGGGAATTAGGTTTGGGAAATATCGTATATATCTGTTATTCCTAATATGATTAATTCTCATATGTGTAGGAATGTATGCCGGAATACTGTATAGAAATATATACAATTTATTTCTTCATACAATTTATTTCTTCATACAATTAATAAACATATAATAGAAACATACATTTAAAAAACATGGATCCATGTGAAAGTATACAAATATAATAAATTACGATCTTTGTTCATGAAATACACTAAAATGACATAATAGTTCCTAAATCTCTAAATCAGTTCCTAAATTAGTTTCTTAAAATCTCTAAAAAACTTTTATAAATCTCTAAAAAACTTTTATAAAATTCTTACAAAATTGATTAAAACATATAATCCGTTGTAGTCCCTAACCGGTTAGGGTGATTTGATATTCTCAAAACAGTTTTAGTCTCTTATTTGGTGTGAATTCAATAATAAAAATGTGAGACAAAAAATGTGTGGCAAAAAATAAAGTGTGAAACACAAAATTTCTTTGTGTGTTGTAATAGTGATAAAAAATATTTTGAAAAAATGTGAAAAAAAAGGCTTCTAAAATAGATTCAATAAAAACTTTTAAAACGTGAAGTCCAATGTTCAAAAATCAAAAATCAAAAAGTAAAACTAATATAAAAAACATAGAATTCTTCCGTGTTTTAAATCCAAAATGGTGGTGCTGTGGTGGTTCATTCTTCAGTCACCGTGGAAAGAAGAGGATTCTCCGCGTTGGATGTCTTGAAGATGGACCCGCTCCGCACCTGATGGATAAAGATAGAAGATGCCGTCTGGATGAAGACTTCTGCCCGTTTGGAGGACCACTTCTGCCCGGCGACGTTGGGGGTGGCAGATTAGGGGTTAATAAATGTAGGTAGGTGTCGGCGATGTTAGGGGGGCAGATTAGGGGTTAATAATATTTAACTAATGTTTGCGAGGCGGGAGTGCGGCGGTTTAGGGGTTAATATATTTATTATAGTGGCGGCGATGTCCGGTTTGGCAGATTAGGGGTTAAATATTTTATTTTAGTGTTTGCGATGTGGGGGGGCCTCGGTTTAGGTGTTAATAGGTAGTTTATGGGTGTTAGTATACTTTTTAGCACTTTAGTTAAGAGTTTTATGCTATGGCTTTGTAGTGTAAAACTCTCAACTACTGACTTTAAAATGCGGTACCATTCTTGACAGGAGAGGGTCTATCGCTCACATTTGGCAGACTCGTAATACCGGCGCTATGCAAGTCCCATTGAAAAAAAGGATACGCATTTTACATAAGTGGATTTGCGGTATTTCCAAGTCTGGCCAAAAAAGTGAGCGGTACACCTGTACCTGCAAAACTCGTAATACCTGCGGGCGTTAAAAAGCAGCGTTGGGACCGGCCAACGCTGCTAACGCAAAACTAGTAATCTAGGTGTATGTGTATAATATGTATAATATGACAATACTATCTGAGGAAGGGCTTAAATAAGATGTGCAATTTCAAAATCAGCGTTGAGGCCTTTGGGATATATACTGTCAAGTTCAAAGATCCACTTGTATTCGGCACGGAGGAACTTTTTTCATAACTACCTCCTCTCCAATCTTCCTCTATTTTTGTAGACCCATATATTTAAGAGTTGTTTGGATCTCCCTTGTGTTTTTCTTTAAAATGTTTATACAATGGTGTATCCTCTGCATTTCCTTCTACTTTGAGAAGGTGTTCTCTGATACGATACGAGAACACCTTCTCAAAGTAGAAGGAAATGCTGATTTTGAAATTGCACATCTTATTTAAGCCCTTCCTCAGATAGTATTGACATATTATACATATTATACAAATTGTCTCTTACGGCTAGATTATGAGTTGTGCGTTAGGGTAAAAAAAGCAGCGTTAAGAGGTCCTAACGCAGCTTTTTTACGCCCGCTGCTATTACGAGTCTTGCAGGTTTAGGGGCACCGCACACTTCTTTGGCCTTACTGCAAAACGACTTACGTAAACTTCGTAAAGTCTTTTTTCTATGGGACTTCCATAGCGCTGATATTATGAGTCTATCCTGGGATTTTATGGTACAACACAGTAACATAAAACTCATAACTAAAGTGCTAAAAAGTACACTAACACCCATAAACTACCTATTAACCCCTAAATCGAGGCCCTCCCGCATCGCAAATACTAAAAAAAAAGATTTTAACCCCTAATCTGCTGCTCCGGACACCGCCGCCATCTACATTATATGTATGAACCCCATAATCGCCGACACCGAAATTATATTTATTAACCCCTTATCTGCCATCCCCAATGTCGCCGCCACCTACCTACACTTATTAACCCCTAATATGCCGCCCCCAATGTCACCGCCACTATAATAAACATATTAACCCCTAAACCGCAGTACTCGCAAACATTAGTTAAATTTTATTAACCCCTAATCTGCCGTCCCTAACATTGCCACCACCTACCTACATTTATTAACCCCTAATCTGCTGCCCCCAACGTCGCTGCCACTATATTAAAGTTATAAACCCCTAAACCTAAGTCTAACCCTAAACCTAACACCCCCTAACTTAAATATAATTTAAATAAATCTAAATAAATATTCCTATCATTAACTAAATTAGTCCTATTTAAAACTATATATTTACCTGTAAAATAAACCCTAAGATAGCTACAATATAATTAATAGTTACATCGTAGCCATCTGAGGATTTATTTTTATTTTACAGGCAAGTTTGTATTTATTTTAACTAGGTAGAATAGTTATTAAACAGTTATTAACTATTTAATAACTACCTAGCTAAAATAAAGACAAATTTACCAGTAAAATAAAACCTAACCTAAGTTACACCAATACCCAACACTACACTATAATTAAATAAATTAACTAATTTAAATACAATTACCTAAATTAAATTAGCTAAAGTACAAAAAAAAAAAAAAAAAGGGCATTTGGATGGGCATTGCCCTTAAAAGGGCAGTTAGCTCTTTTGCCGCCCAAACCTTAATCTAAAAAATAAAACCCACCCAATACACCCTTAAAAAACCCTAACACTAACCCCCTGAAGATCGACTTACCAGGAGACGTCTTTATCCAAACCGGGCGAAGTGGTCCTCCAGACGGGCAGAAGTCTTCATCCAGACGACATCTTCTATCTTCATCCATCCGGCGCGGAACAGGTCCATCTTCAAGACATCCAACGCGGAGCATCCTCTTCCTCTGACGACTAAAACAGAATGAAAGTACCTTTAAGTGACGTCATCCAAAATGGCGTTCCTTAGATTCCGATTGGCTGATAGAATTCTATCAGCCAATCGGAATTAAGGTAGAAAAAATCCTATTGGCTGATGCAATCAGCCAATAGGATTGAGCTCACATTCTATTGGCTGATTGGAACAGCCAATAGAATGCGAGCTCAATCCTATTGGCTGATTGGATCAGCCAATAGGATTGAACTTCAATCCTATTGGCTGATTGCATCAGCCAATAGGATTTTTCTACCTTAATTCCAATGGGCTGATAGAATCGGATGAAGAGGATGCTCCACGTCGGATGTCTTGAAGATGGACCCGCTTCGCACCGGATAGATGAAGATAGAAGATGCCGTCTGGATGAAGACTTCTGCCAGTCTGGAGGACAACTTCTGCCCGGCTTGGATGAAGACTTCTGCCCGTCTGGAGGACCACTTTGCCCGGCTTGGATGCAGACGTCTACCGGTAAGTCGGGTGTATTAGGCGGGTTTTATTTTTTAGATTAGGGTTTGGGCCGCAAAAGAGCTAAATGCCATTTTAAGGGCAATGCCCATCCAAATGCCCTTTTCAGGGCAATAGGGAGCTTAGGTTTTTTTTAGATAGTATTTTATTTGGGGGGTTGGTTGTGTTGGTGGTGGGTTTTACTGTTGGGGGGTTGTTTGTATTTTTTTTAACAGGTAAAAGAGCTGATTACTTTGGGGCAATGCCCCATAAAAGGCCCTTTTAAGGGTTATTGGTAGTTTAGTTTAGGCTAGGGTTTATTTTTATTTTGGGGGGGCTTTTTTATTTTATTAGGGCTATTAGATTAGGTGTAATTAGTTTAAATATCTGTAATTTGTTTATTATTTTCTGCAATTTAGTGTTTTGTTTTTTTGTACTTTAGCTAATTTAATTTAATTTATTTAATTGTATTTAATTTAGTTAATTTATTTAATTGTAGTGTATTGTTAGGTGTTAGTGTAACTTAGGTTAGGTTTTATTTTACAGGTAAATTTGTCTTTATTTTAGCTAGGTAGTTATTAAGTAGTTGATAACTATTTAATAACTATTCTACCTAGTTAAAATAAATACAAACTTGCCTGTAAAATAAAAATAAACCCTAAGATAGCTACAATGTAACTATTAGTTATATTGTAGCTAGCTTAGGGTTTATTTTACAGGTAAGTATTTAGTTTTAAATATGAATTATATAGTCAATGATAGGAATATTTATTTAGATTTATTTAAATTATATTTAAGTTAGGGGGTGTTAGGTTTAGGGTTAGACTTGGGTTTAGGGGTTAATAACTTTAATATAGTGGCAGCGACGTTGGGGGCGGCAGATTAGGGGTTAATAAATGTAGGTAGGTGGCGCCGACATTGGGGGTGGCAGATTAGGGGTTAATAAATATAATCTAGGTGTCGGCAATGTTGGGGGCAGCAGATTAGGGGTTCATAAGTATAATGTAGGTGGAGGCGGTGTCCGGAACGGAAGATTAGGAGTTAATAATATAATGCAGGTGTTGGCGATGTCGGGGGTGGCAGATTTGGGGTTAATAAGTGTAAGATTAGGGGTGTTTAGACTCGGGGTTCATGTTAGGGTGTTAGGTGTAGACATAAATTGTATTTCTCCATAGGAATCAATGGGGCTGCGTTAGGAACTAAATGCTGCTTTTTTGCAGGTGTTAGACTTTTTTTACAGCGGCTCTCCCCGTTGATTCCTATGGGGAAATCGTGCATGAGCACGTTACACCAGCTCACCGCTGACTTAAGCAGCGCTGGTATTGGAGTGCGGTAATGAGCAAAATGCAGTGTCCCGAGCAGCAGATTAGGGGTTAATAATATAATGCAGGTGTCGGCGATGTCGGGGGTGGCAGATTAGGGTTAATAAGTGTAAGATTAGGGGTGTTTAGACTCGGGGTTCATGTTAGGGTGTTAGGTGTAGACATAACTTTTATTTCCCCATAGGAATCAATGGGGCTGCGTTAGGGAGCTTTACGCTGCTTTTTTGCAGGTGTTAGACTTTTTTTCAGCCAGCTCTCCTCGTTGATTCCTATGGGGAAATCGTGCACGAGCACGTTACACCAGCTCACCACTGACTTAAGCAGTGCTGGTATTGGAGCAAAATTTTGCTCAACACTCACTTCTTGTCTTTTAACGACGGGTTTCTGAAAACTCGTAATACCAGCACTGCAGGTAAGTGAACGGAGAGGGAAAACTGCTTGTTAGCACCGCATAGCCTCTAACGCAAAACTCGTAATCTAGGTGTTAGTTTTTAGATGATATAAATACGACCTTAGATTAATATTTTAAGTTACTTTTATGGTTTCATCTGGTTCTAATGGAGTTTACATATATGTACATATTAAACTCATATGGACATCTATATGTATACACGTATTCTCTAATGATGTTCTTTATCGATCTGTCACCATCATTTTCCTCTATGTCATGAGTCATAACTACAATTTTTGATATTTTTTTGTATTTCCTCTTCTGGTATAGTCTTGATAAAGGCCTTGTTGTAGGCTGAAATGCCTTGACCTTTGCTCCTATCCGACATACCATCCCGAGATAACAATTTGTTAACGGTGAGTGCATTTCTTTTAGAGCTATTTTTGTTACATGGTTTGTGCAAAAGTTTTTTTATTTCCCCTACAGGTTTTTTCCTCTAGGATCTCCACTAGGATCTCCTCTTTGTCGGCAGTCTGTATTTCCGTGTCGACATTGGGTTTCCTTCGTTTCCTCAATTGGATATATCCCCAATGGACTATTCATTTGACAGTTATAGACTTATTTTTCAACATTTTTTAATCGGATACCCTATTATATTTTTTTCAATCAATTACTGGGACGGTCCTTTTTAACGTTTTCAGATTGGCCAATTCTGTCTTTAGTTGTCCCATGGACACTATTTTCTATTTTTGTCTCTATTATTTGTTTTAGTTTGTTTAATTGTTTATCTGGTGCTTTATATGTCTAATTACTATTAAATGTTATAATGTTTTGCTTATTTTTCTCTCAATATCAATTGTTAATTTTTTGCATATCAATTGTTAAATTTTGCATATTTCACTTCAAAATAATATTTATAATCTGCCACATCTACATATATTTATTTATTTGTCTAGTTAATGGGAGCTCTTACACATCGCACGTAACTATTTGATTCTGTGTTTTACTAGAAACGCACACTTTGCACGCAAGCACCTGTTTATTTTTCCTGCACACGTAACTTTTTTATACCCTGTTTCACTCCACAATAGTTGAAATATACACACATACATGTTATTTTGTTTCTTTAAACTATTTGTTTCTTTAACTACTTCACATCAGCGTTACATCTGTTTCACATTTGCTCCGCATTTATTTTTGATCATCAACATTTCGTACCCATTTTTTACCACATTTGTTTAATTATATACATCATTGTATATTTTTTATATATTATCCTCACCCCTTTGAAATCACAATTTTACATAGATAGTTTTTTATACATAGCTCCTCCCTTTGTTTCGCCTCTTTCAAGCTTTAACTTTATTGCTCACAGAGATTAGTTTAAGATTTATTCCATTAGATTTATTGCATTAAATTTATTCCATCAGATATTACCCACTTACTCTTTATCAGAATTCATTCATCTTTAGATATTTGCTTATTGGCTTCGCCTAGCACCTTTTTACCCATCGCTATTTGTTGCTTTTTACCCAGCAAGTTGTCACACAGTCTCCTTTACTGTTTCAACTAGATTATCATACATACCACATGTAGATTAATCCTAACCAATATTGAATCATATCTACCCTAAGAGTTACCCTATAGAGAGACTTTATAAAGCAATATCTATTGGCCTTTTTCTTTGCGGTTAATTATTGTGTCATTGTTGTTCTCTTGTCCTTTGTGCTAACGTTGTGTTTGAAATAATAAGTGCGAGACCCATTATAAACGTGTACTCATTTTCATGCTTTTCTCCTGTTGTGTATTTAAGCCCTTGTTTTGGGCGCTCCTTCCCACCTCTTTATTATTATATCTCTCTGCACAATTTTGTTAGGCAATTGTCCAACTTATTGAGGGTGAGCCTGTACACTATTTTATAGCTTTTTAGCGCTGTTCCCCTATCACTATAAAGATATCAAATTACATTTCACAATTTTCTACTATTAGTTCCTATACAGTTTTTCTTATAATCACTCATAGCTCAAATTTGAATGAACTAACCTGTTTCAGGAGGGGGGGGGGGTGAGACAAGGAAGAAAAGGGAGAGAGAAGGCATATAGGAGATAAATAATACAACACAGTGTTATAATTGTGATCTCACCACCAACTGTTTTGTGCCGATACAGTCAATATATAGTCCCAACATCAAGCCTTTGTCTTCTGTCTTTGTACATCGTGTGGGGTAACAAGATTAAAGAAAGTACTCAGGTTGTCGTTTGATTCTCAGACGGGACCACGGATTTATTCTTCCTAGGAGAAGATGAATGTGCAGCTTGAGGTTTGTTTTTTGTAGCAGGATGCGCTTGTTGCCATTTTTCTTGAGATTGTGGGATCATCTTGTGGCTTGGACGTCCACGGGTAGTAGCTGCGGTGCTGCAGTCAGGTGGATCTAGATCTAACGCTTTACAAAAATTAGGCACATCTGATATGTTTCTGCACGTCAACTTTTGATATAGTTGAAATAGAAAACCCCATCTGTATAATATCCTTTTTTGTCTGAGGAGAGTTGTTAGGGTTTCAGTTCACAGCATCTTTGTAGTGTGCGTGGAGAGAGATCAGCGTAGAACTGAAGAACGGTACCTCGAAAGTGTACCAATTGATTTTTCCTAGGCGAGTTTAGTAATTCTTCTTTCTCTATGAATTGACTAAATTTGATTATGATGTCTCTTGGAGGGGCATCATCCAGAGGCCTAGGCCTCAATGCCCTGTGTACTCTGTCCCATTGTATACTTTCCGTGGAAGATGACCCAGTGATGTGTTGGAAGAGAGCAGGAAGATAAGTTGGCAAATCCTTAGGAAGTATTGATTCAGGGACTCCCCTGATCCTTAAGTTTTTCCTCCTGCTACGATTTTCTAAATTCTCAATTTTATCATGTAGGGTATCTATGAGGGAGGATTGTTTGCGCAGATTGATCCTGTAATGTTGTAACATCTTCTTTAATTAGGTCTGAGTTGTCTTCAAGTGCTTTAACACGGAACCCCAGTGTATCTATGTCTTTAAGCTCAGCCATTTCTTCTTTCATGCAGGACCTGATAATCTCTGCAATGTCTTGTTTAGATTCCAGGGAAGATAACAAAGAAGTAGGGACTTGTGTGGTTGAGTCATGAGGAGTCAAAACCAAACTTGAAGAGCTGAGCTCTCTATCAGGAGTGATTGAGAGTTCTAGATCAGAAGCAGGAGATGCTATAATGTTGGCAGAAAAAAAAATATTTACTAAGGGTTCTTTTGTGGTGATTGCCTTAGTAAGCTTTGTAGGCTTTATTGGTTTCTTTGATGCCATCTGTGCTGAGTGATGCAACCTTTTTAGTTGTCAAGAGTATAATAATATGAGCCAAAGATTTTACCATGTTTACGTGCAGTGTATGAGCAGGGTAAACGTTCAATTTTAGGGTGCTCTTTACTTATGAAGCCACTATATATAGCCTGTGTAAGGGTTACAAAGCTTTCCAGCCTAATATCTGCCGATGTAATCTCTAAGTCTCTCTCTACAAGAGGGACATGTAGGGAGCTTTCCCCAGAATAGTCCCTTCTTTTGATAAACCAGCAAATGGATTTTAGTATGCTGCGGTTTAAACCTTTAGGTGTCCCTAAACAGTACTGCTGTTATAGCGTGTCAGGAAAAATGTTATGCTCCTGTCTTGCGATCTGCCCAGTTGATTTATGCTGGGACAAATAAGCCCAATATTTTAAGCACTCACAGAGGAGCCCATGTCTATTTTCTGGGGATTAGACAGCTTAATGTCCGGAGGTTAATAAGGTACTCTTTTGCCAAGCAGATTGTGAGACTCTCTAGATTAATCGATGCCACAGGTCTGTTTGTATCGTTAATACATAACTTACGATTTCACTTCTGGCTGTATGTGATTTGTTGATCCGCCCGGTGGAGGCACTTCAGACAGTGGGATCTCTATTTTCCGTTGTGACGGACGTGCTGCAGTAGGCCTTTCAAGATGGCACCCGACCCTTGCTGCGCACCTTATGTGTGAGGTGATCTATTTTCAGTGTGCTGCTTCGGATCGGTCAGGGCTGACTATACATATGTCTCCACCGCTTCACCGCATCCCTGAAGAGCTATTCGTGCACTATGCAAGTGAGTTATGAAGTGCGTACCAGTAGTTTCATAGAGCTGGAATTACGGAGCTCTGGATTTATGCGGCCATTTTAACTGTGTTTGGCTCCGCCCCCTTTCTTGGAAGATTTTATTGTTTTTGGCTATCTCCTGCTAAAAGAGTTTCAGAGTTATCTGCTCTTTCTTGTGATCCTCATCTTATTTTTCATCACAATAATGCAGTTTTACAGACTCCTTTTATTTTTTTGCCTAAGGTTTTTTCTTAAGGTTGAGAAATGGTTGTCTCTTCTTTGTGTCCTGATACTAAGAATGCTTCAGAGAGATAGTTGCATAATTTGGATGTTTTTAGAGCATTGAAACATTGATGCCACTAAGGATTTTAGACAGACTGGTGCTAGAAAGAGTCAGAAAGTTTCTGCTGTTTGTTTGGCCTCTTGGTAGACATTCTTAATTTACAAGGCTTACTTAGAATTGGGTCAGCCTCCACCTAAACAGATTACTGCTCATTCTATTAGGTCATTTGCTACTTCTTGGGCTTTCAAGAATGAGGCGTCAAATGACCAAATTTGCTTTTACAAAATTCTACCATTTTTATATTTTTGCTTCTTCTGAGATAGCCTTTGGTAGGATGGTCCTTCAGGCAGTTGACTCAGCTTAATTTTTTGTTGCCTGATTTTAATTTTTTAAGTGTATATATATATATATATATATATATATATATATATATATATTTGTGTGTATGTATATATATATATATATATATATACTTACACTGTATATATATATATATATATATATATATATATATATATTTCCTAGGAGTAATGGATCGTGGACTCTCACCACCTGTATGAATGATAACATAATTTATGCTTACCTGATACATTTATTTATTTTATGGTGGTGAGAGTCCCTGAGACCCTTCCACTTTGTTTTTGGGTTTAGTATTTTCTTTTATCCCTGCTCCTTTTATTGTTCTTATTCCTTTTTCTTACCTCATTTGCATTGATATACGTTACACTGAGGTACATGTGAGGTGGGGGGGGGGGGGGGGTTTATAGAGCTCTTAGGGTTTGGGAATCTTTGCCTTCTTCTAGTGGTGAGGAAGAGTAATTCCCAGGAGTAATCGATCATGGACTTTCACCACCATGAAAGAAATTAATTGATCAGGTAAGCATAAATTATGTTTTTTTTAGGTTGAATTATGTTAATGGAACATTCCTTCATGTATTTTAATATATTGATAAAATATATTTTTGACATTAAGAAATGCATGAAAATTATTTATAATCTAAATTATTTTTATGTTATTTGTTATTATTAGTTGTAAGTTTTGAATATCCAAAACATACTTAAAGCATATATTTATTGACAATCATTCTTTACATTATATCTTATGAGAAAATAGAAGGAAATGATCTGTTAGGCTTAGGAGCAGGGATAGGCAAGGTGTCCGTACATGGACACTCATGTCCGTGATTAGCCCTTGCAGTGTCCGCCACAACCTTAGTATATTGGTATTATCGGTTATTTGTAGAGTGCCAACAGATTCCGCAGCGAATTCTTTCTGATTAAATAATAGGAATAAACAAAAATTTGTAGTGTGAATAAAGTTAGTGGCTTGTCAAGAGACTGCTAGTGATATTGGGTGATATGGAATAAATCCAGCCTGAGTGAAATACTGGATGTGTATCTGCATCTGTATAATAACACCCAGCACTATATAATGACACAGTAGTGACACTGGCTCATTGGTATAGCCAGAGGAGGGCTGATCATAGGGTCAGTGGTATCTGCATCAGTATAATAACACCCAGCATTATATAATGACACAGTAGTGACACTGGCACATGGGTATAGCCAGAGGAGGGCTGATCATAGGGTCAGTGGTATCTGCATCAGTATAACACCCAGCATTATATAATGACACAGTAGTGACACTGGCACATGGGTATAGCCAGAGGAGAGCTGGTTATAGAATCAGTGGTATCTGCATCAGTATAATAACACCCAGCACTATATAATGACACAGTAGTGACACTGGCACATGGGTATAGCCAGAGGAGAGCTGGTTATAGAATCAGTGGTATCTGCATCAGTATAATAACACCCAGCATTATATAATGACACAGTAGTGACACTGGCACATGGGTATAGCCAGAGTAGGGCTGGTTATAGCATCAGTGGTATCTGCATCTGTATAATAACACCAAGCACTATACAAAAACACAGTAGTGACATTGGCTCATGGGTATAACCAAAGGAGCACTATAAAATAATGTTTTTAATTTCAAATGTACCTTGGTGTCCTTCACTAAGGTCTGTACTTTGGAAAATATCCACCACAGCCTTTGTCTGTGCCTATCCCTGCTTAGGAGTACAACAAAGCTACCTACCTACACATTTGAGGCAGACTTGGAGTGTGTTGAACTTCACAGGAGTGTGTTGAACTCCACTCACTATATTAAAGGGACAGTCTACTCCAGATTTTTTAGACTTCCCCCTTATTTCAGTTCTTTTGATAGACTTGCATTTTAGCCAATCAGTGCCCTCTCATAAGTAATTAGATGGGCGTGAGCACAATGTTATCTATATGGCACACATGAACTAACGCATCTAGCTGTGAAAAACTGCCATATGCATGCAGATAAGAGGCAGCCTTCAATGGCTTAGAAATTAGCATTTTAGTCTACCTAGGTTTAGCTTTCAACTAAGAATACAAAGAGAACAAAGCAAATTTGATGATAAAAGTAAATTGGAAAGTTGTTTAAAATTACATGTCCTATATGAATCATGAAAGTTTAGTTTTGCCTAGACTGTCCCTTCAACGCAGCAGATTTTTTCCCCCCACAGTGGCTCATACTTAAAGGGATACTAAACCCAATTGTGTTCTCTTATGATTTAGATAGAGCATGCAATTTTGAGCAACTTTCTATATTACTCCTATTATCAATTTTTATTAGTTCTCTTGTTATCTTTATTTTAAAGGCAGGAATGTAAAGCTTAGGAGCTGTCCTGTTTTAAGATCAACAAACTGGATAGCGCTTGCTTATTGGTGGCTAAATTTAGCAAACCAATAAGCAAGCATAACCCAGAATCTGAACCAAAAATAGGCCGGCTCCCAAGCTTTGTATTCCTGCTTTTCAAATAAAGATAGCAAGAGTATGAAGGAAAGTTGATAATAGGAGTAAATTAGAAAGTTGCTTAAAATTGAATGCTCTGTCTGAATCATTAAAGACATTTTTTTAGTATCCCTTTAAGAAAGCCAATATGTGTTAGGCTGTGAAAACCTATGATCTGGCAGTTACATATGCAAACTGACAAAAAAACACTCTATAATTTGCAATGGTGAACTCACTCAGGTGTTTGATATTCTGGCATTCTTATGTCAAATACCTAGGTGTTGCTACTGCTTATTTTTTTCTCTTCCTTTTCTGAGCCCTTGTGCTCTCTCCTATGCTCCTGTGTGCATGCTTTTGTTCTCTGACTGCTGGTGCCCACCTGGATTATGATTTATTCTCTGATCCTGCAGTTTTGACACTTTGATTTCTTATCTGTTTCTGGCCTCTTGACTGTTTAGCCTTCTCACAGCCATTGTCTCAGCTTGACTCCCATGGCTTTGACGCTTTGGGTTCCCTTACTGCATGACTGCATATTGTAGGAAGACAGAGAGATAGTTGTTTCTCTTATAATAAACCTCTTGTCATGACAATTCACATACAGTATGTGCTTATTTCAGTATCACACACACATATATGTATATTTCTTTTTAATTAATAGCAAGTTTTTATAATTGATCTATATTCATGCATTACAAAGCACATTGAGCAATTATTTAAGACAGATTGATCAACTTGGGCAGAGTTATTAATTTATTTATTTTTTCCCTTCCTTTTTCTTCTCACTCTTTATAATTAAGGATTAATATGGATGGGAGATATAGATTGGTATCTTGGAATATAGGAGGTATCACATCGCCGATTAAGCGGAAAGCAATAATATCTCACCTGAGGAAATTAAATACAAGCATTGCGTTTCTACAAGAAACACACTTAAAGCCAGAGGACATTTTAAAAACTTAAGTCAGCATGGGTGAAGGAAGTTGTTGCTTCTCCCAGTGTGGATCGCAAAGGAGGAGTAGCGATATTGCTAGGGAAAAGGTTACCATATGAAATTCTACACATAAATGCAGATACACAGGGGAGATTCCTAATGGTAAAAATTAAGTTGGCAAAGACTCTCTATACACTTTGTAATATCTATGGCCCAAATAGATTTAACCATGAGTTCTGAGAAGCAATACAAGCCAAAATACTTTCATATGCTGAAGGTCATATATTATTAGGAGGGGATTTTAATATGGCCCCGCAATACCCACTCGATAATGTCGACAGGACCCTGTTGCTCCTAAGACTAAAAGAGATAACTTGGAAGCTAAAATGTTTAAAAGGATATATCAGAATCTTAGGGTCAGGGATATCTGGAGAATACAAAACCCGGACAGTAGTGAATATACTTGTCTCTATATGTCACATAAGACTCTCTCCAGAATTGATCTCCTCTTGGTAGATGAAAAAATGCTTAAGCTTAGATTGGAAGCAGGAATTTTGCCCATAGTCATATCTGACCATGCCCCTATATTTCTGGATTTTCATAGTGAGGACCCATCAATTGATAAAAGGCGCTTTCAGTTCCCTAAATTTTTAGCATCAGACTATAAATTTAAAAATTGCCTCAATCTTAAATATGAAGAATTTGTGCAATTTAATCGCGGGCATTTAAATAAATCAGAGATTTTCTGGGAAGCCAGTAAGGCTGTCCTTAGGGGGGAGAGCTAGCATTTATAGAATGAAGAAATATAAGAAACGGGAAAATGAAGTACGGGAGGCTGTCCCTAACGCATACAATAGATATCTTTTACATAGATCATCAGAAAACTGGGCAAAATATGCCCAAGTTAAGAAGGAAAGGGACACTTTCCTAATTCACAGGACCACACAGAAAGAGTTAAAGTTCCAGGCCAAAATGTACAGATATGGAAATAAAACAGGAAAACTCCTGGCAAATCTGATTAAGGGAGATAAAGGCTCACCTCTGATTGACTCCATCCAGGGAAGAGAGAAATTGATTTCATCTGTAGAGGGGATCTTGAAGGTCTTTATGGAATATTATCAAGATCTATATTCCCTTAAAGACTGAAATCTTGCACAACGTGAGAATTTTTGGAGTAAGATAGTGCATCCAGTCTTGTCACCTGAGTTAGTTGATACCCTGAACTCCCCCATTACTGAGACGGAAGTCAGTAGAATTATTCAGCAGCTCCCCACAAATAAAGCTGCAGGCCCTGATGCCCTCCCTAATGAATATTACAAAATTTTGGCATCACAGCTGGTCCCACACCTGACCAGAATCTATAATGATATGTTTATTCAGGGTAAAACAATTTCCCCGAGTTTTGCAGCTTCAATTAATTCCCTGATACCTAAGGAACGGAAGGATCCTAAACAAAAAGAATCTTATAGACCGATAGTGTTGCTAAATACGGATTACAAAATTCTTACGTCGGTTTTAGCACAAAGATTACAAATCCTTCTTCCAGGTATTATCCTTAAGGATCAAGCAGGATTTCTGACCAAGAGGAACTCTTGAGCAAAAATAAGGGAAGTTTTTACTACTATAGATTATTTCAAAACACTAGAGAAAAAGATAGGGGGAGAAGAGAAGGGTACAGATGATTTGGCAATTGTTGCGATTGACGCTGAAAAGGCATTTGATTCAGTTTACATGGATCAGTTGTTATTCTCTCTTTCCCAATTCGGTTTTCGAAATAACTTCCCTAAATTTATCGACAATTTATACAGCAAAGCCTCTACAAGATTAATAGTAAACGGCATGAGCTCCCCAGATATTTAATTAAAAAGGGGAACAAGACAGGGTTGCCCTCTCTCCCCCCTGCTGTTTGACATGATTATTGAACCTTTGGCCATCTCAATAAGACAGCAGATAGAGGGTATAAAGATTAGAAAGAAGGAACTTAAAATTGCGCTTTATGCGGATGATGTTTTGGTCTATATCAGTAATACTAGAGTAAATGTACCTAAGCTATTGGCAATTATTAAACAATTTGGATCCTTCTCGGGATATAAGATAAATATCTCTAAATCTGAGCTTATGTGGATCAAAAAAACAAACTAATCAATTAGGAATTTACCTTTTCAGGAGGTATCCCACTCACTCAGATATCTAGGTATGCTTATTTCGCCAGATCCTGAGTCTTGGTATAGGTTAAATATTCTGCCATTCTTAAACAAGATTAGAGATAGTATGTCAAATTGGAAAAACCTCCCGCTATCAATCTCGGGCAGGATAGCTATCTACAAAATGATACTTCTTCCCAAAGCCCTTTATGTTCTTCAAAACATTCCACTATTTTTTAAGGGACAGGGCATTAGGATATTTAATAAGGGACTAAGAGAATTTATATGGCAGCAAAAAAAACCTAGAATAGCACTACACAAGCTCACGCTCCCAAGGAAATATGGAGGCATGGCGCTCTCTGACCTTCGAATATATAATTATGTATTTCTTGCTCGTATTGTTACAGATTGGTTATATTCCAGAGACTATGTAACTAACAATGAGCTAGACAGAAATATTACATATCCTCTTTTTCCCACTGCAATAATTCATTCTAAGCTCAGCTTCTTTCCGCAGGAGCTGAAGAAAATAAGGTCCATTATTAATCCAATCTATGCTTGGTGGCAAATATGTAAGCTCTTGGGGGCTGAACCTAGGGTCTCTAAATTTCTGCCATTAGCAGGGAATCCTCAATTTGCACCTGGGCTACAGTCGTCACTTTTTACAAGATGGCATAATTTGGGATTAGTTAACATATCCCAGCTGCTAGACACTGAGAGAAGTTGTCTCAAATCCTATGAAACTATTAGAGGAGAATTCCACCTCCCTCAAAAAGATTTTTTTGCCTATCTGCAAGTTAGACATTTTGCATCAGAATTGACAAGGGAATATGGATGGAGTTGGAATTTGGGACAGTTAGAAAACTGGTTAGCCTTAGTGAAGGTTGGCTGTATGTCAATTTCCAAAATATATCAGACCCTTATTTCTATAAAGGGCCCTAGTAATATGGAACAAATCTCAGCCAAATGGCTCATAGTAACTCCACAAAGCAATGTCAACCCTGATCAGATTCAGCAATCCATAACTAGGGTTATGCTAACTACGCTATCTTCCACATGGAGAGAGTCACATACCAAATTATTATTCATGACTTATTATACTCCGGCAAAAGGATATAGGCTTGGAAACTCCAATTTTAATAATTGCTCTAAATGTTCATTTCCTGCCGCAAATTTAGCACATATGCTTTGGGATTGCCCAAAAGTAAGATTTCTCTGGCAAAGGTTGGAATATTGGATAAATAATACATTGGGAATCTCCCCTGTGACTCTTACAATAGAACACATATGCCTAGATTTAGAGTTTGGCGTTAGCCGTCAAAACCAGCGTTAGAGGCTCCTAATGCTGGTTTTGGGCTACCGCTGGTATTTAGAGTCATGTAGGTAAGGGTTTAACGCTCACTTTCCAGCTGCGACTTTTCCATACCGCAGATCCCCCTACGCCATTTGCGTATCCTATCTTTTCAATGGGATCTTTCTAACGCCGGTATTTAGAGTCTTGGCTGAAGTGAGCGTTAGAAATATAACGACAAAACTCCAGCCGCAGAGAAAAGCCAGGAGTTAAGAGCTTTCTGGGCTAACGCTGGTTCATAAAGCTCTTAACTACTGTGCTCTAAAGTACACTAACACCCATAAACTACCTATGCACCCCTAAACCGAGGCCCCCCCCACATCGCTGCCACTCTATTAAATTTTTTAACCCCTAATCTGCCGACCGCACACCGCCGCCACCTATGTTATACTTATGTACCCCTAATCTGCTGCCCCTAACACCGCCGACCCCTATATTATATTTATTAACCCCTAATCTGCCGCCCCCAATGTCGCTGCTATCTTACCTACGATTATTAACCCCTAATCTGCCAACCGGACCTCACCGCTACTATAATAAAGTTATTAACCCCTAATCCGCCTCACTAACCCTATAATAAATAGTATTAACCCCTAATCTGCCCTCCCTAACATCACCGACACCTAACTTCAAGTATTAACCCCTAATCTGCCGACCGGACCTCACCGCTACTCTATTAAATTTATTAACCACTAAAGCTAAGTCTAACCCTAACACTAACACCCCCCTAAATTAAATATAATTTTTATCTAACAAAATAAATTAACTCTTATTAAATAAATTAATCCTAATTAAAGCTAAATACTTACCTGTAAAATAAACCCTAATATAGCTACAATATAAATTATAATTATATTGTACCTATTTTAGGATTAATATTTATTTTACAGGCAACTTTGTATTTATTTTAACCAGGTACTATAGCTATTAAATAGTTAATAACTATTTAATAGCTACCTAGTTAAAATAATTACAAAATTACCTGTAAAATAAATCCTAACCTAAGTTACAATTAAACCTAACACTACACTATCAATAAATTAATTACATAAACTACCTACAATTATCTACAATTAAACCTAACACTACACTATCAATAAATTAATTACATAAAATACCTACAAATAAATACAATTAAATAAACTAACTAAAGTGCAAAAAATAAAAAAAGAACTAAGTTACAAAAAATAAAAAAATAATTTACAAAGTATAGTATAACAATTTTAAGCTAATTACACCTACTCTAAGCCCCCTAATAAAATAACAAAGCCCCCCAAAATAAAAAAAATGCCCTACCCTATTCTAAAATTAAAAAATTAAAAGCTCTTTTACCTTACCAGCCCTTAAATGGGCCTTTTGCGGGGCATGCCCCAAAGAAAACAGCTCTTTTTGCCTGTAAAAAAAAACATACAATACCCCCCCCCCAACATTACAACCCACCACCCACATAACCTTAATCTAACCCAAACCCCCTTAAATAAACCTAACACTAAACCCCTGAAGATCATCCTACCTTATCTTCACCACGCTGGGTATCACCGATCCGTCCAGGCTCCGAAGCTTCATCCAAGCCCAAGCGGGGGCTGAAGATGTCCATGATCCGGCTGAAGTCTTGGCCCAAGCGGGGGCTGAAGATGTCCATGATCCGGCTGAAGTCTTGGCCCAAGCGGGGGCTGATGTCCATTATCCGGCTGAAGTCTTGATCCAAGCGGGAGCTGAAGAGGTCCATGATCCGTCTTCTATCAAGCGGCATCTTCAATCTACTTTCTTCCGGATCCATCGACCGACGACTTCCCGACGAATGACGGTTACTTTAAGGGACGTCATCCAAGGATTTTATCAGCCAATCGGAATTCATCCCGCGTCGGCGGGATGAAGATGGATCCGGAAGAAAGAAGATTGAAGATGCCGCTTGATAGAAGACTTCAGCCGGATCATGGACCTCTTCAGCTCCCGCTTGGATCAAGACTTCAGCCGGATCATGGACCTCTTCAGCTCCCACTTGGATTAAGACTTCAGCCGGATCATGGACATCTTCAGCCCCCACTTGGGCCAAGACTTCAGCCGGATCATGGACATCTTCAGCCCCCGCTTGGGCTTGGATGAAGACTTCGGATAGGGCATTAGAGAGAGCTAAAAATCTTGACAGGGAAGATATCCTAACAGATAATAAAACCACCAATACAATAATTCCCTTTGGAGAAAAAGAAACTATTTTCATAACACAATACAACTGTGACTTCCATAAAATACAATATATAATAATAAAACACTGGTACATAATACAAAGGGATCCAATCCTCAAACATTTAGTAAAAGATATACCAAGAATTATCTACAAGAGAGCGCCCACATTCAGAAATCAGCTAGCTCCCAGTAAAAAAGTGAAACACAAATCTTCCAATAGAACATTACAAAATCCAACCCAAAACAAGGGATTATTTGGCATTTGTGGGATTTATAAATGTGGTAAAACAGGATGTGGATCATGCAAAATTATCAAATCGGGCACTAAAAATTTCAGATCTACTGTTACTGGTGAGACCTTCCAAATTCCAATTTTCTTCAATTGTAATTCAACATTTACAGTTTACCTTATGGAGTGCATATGTGGCCTCCAATATGTAGGCCACACCTCCAGAAAACTGAGAAACAGATGGGGTGAACACCATCGCAACTGCAAAAATTCCAAAAAAAATAAAATTAAACACAGCATACCGAATCATTGCCTAACCAAACACAATGGAAACCCATATATTTTCAATTATGTTCCCATTGACTTTGTTCCCAAGAGCTCAGATTACAATAGGCTCAATAGGCTCAGACAGCGTGAGACATATTGGATCTATCGATTGAAGACGCTACATCCTCGAGGGCTTAATGCCAACTTGGATTTGGCAGCTTTCAATTGATAGATCCCCTCTCTTTAAATTATATATCCATATTATATTCTTTTTGTAATATCTTTTTATTATTATTTTTCACATGGACAAACTGTAAAAGTTTTCATAATGCAAATACTCACTCCAAATTTTTAACCATTTTGAATTTGGGAACACATAGCATTTACATCAACATTATTAATATATTTTTTTCACTTCCTATCAACATTGTCAATATACTATCCATCTTTTCACTACTAATATTTATAATCAACAATTATCATTTAGCACTCACACAGTCACAAGATCACATAACATACCCCATTTTCTATTATTTTTACCTAATAACCTCTTTCCATTACCTCAGTTCTAACATTCACTACATAATCAAACACTCAGTTCAAATTCATAACGATGTTAACTAATACTCACTGGTTATACACATTACTAAAAACAATTCTTTCGATGAGCTAGAAATTATTTATTTTTCCTTTTACATTCACTTTATCGATAGTGAAATAACTCTTTTACATAGTCACACGACTTAGGGATAAATCTAATATTAGATTTCTTACTGAGTAGATGTCCGTTTTACCAATATGCCTTTATTGTAGAAATCTTCCATGCGCAAACATCTAGCAAACTTATTATTTCCATATATGATGGTATATACAATTAATTATACTATGGCAACAGTGTGACCAACGAGAAATTTAGCCCAACTGTCCAGTAACTTATGACGAAATGACACTATACAGATCAGATTTCCACTTTTCAGGTAAAATTCTTGATCAGCAGTCATATGAAGCCGATAGATATTTAGGACCATTTTAATCGTCACAGTTCGGATTACTTAGGTAGCAATAGGATAATGCTATTATTAATAAAATTTTGGGCAAAGATAACTGACCACTGAGCTACAATTTATAAACAACACACTCAAAAGAAATACTTTTACATCATTTGTCCACACACATATATAAATATATATATATATATGTTTTTTATTCTTTTGTAATCAAATACATTTTATTTTTTATAGATGTACCACATACACTACAATAGATCATTAAGTGAGACTACATACATGTTAATTTTTAGTATAGAGTGTGATTATACTTGTTTCTATTTTTACAATGTAACACATATTGTTAAGAACACAGATTTCTATGTATATAGATGTTCTTTTTAACCTTGAAAACCTTTTTAATTATTAATTTGTAACAGCTGGGAGCCTGAATTGGCTTCTACAGCTGACCCCATACAAATGTATTCCTATTGGATTAAACACACTATGACAACTTCCTTTTTTAAACATACAATGTGTATAAAATGTTAACAATTGCAAATGATTGCATTCGCTTTTATCTGATGAAACGACCCAGTTGGGGTTGAGAAACACGTCATAACAATAAAGCTATTTTATTTATGAAGTTGTCTGTGTTGTGCTACTCCAACACCAATAGAACAACACACAAAAGTTTTCCTTTTTAACAAATTGAAGTCCAGTCACCAGGAGGTGTATATCAAGCTGCAACCGGGAAAAGAGCTTTTGGAGCTTGGTTTCCACAGTGTACTAGCCACTGTTAAGGGCTAGCAAGCTTTCACGCACTGGTCACAGCACAGTGCCATATGATCTGGTAAGCACATTACTTACTCTCATCTATACCTGCATTTCCAGACGGTATCACGCTATTGTGGCGCCCTCTCTCTACCCTTTGTCTTGCAACTAGATATTTACTTTTCAGAAATGGAAGGGGAAAGCGATACCTAGTATACCTGAGATTAAGAACTGTATAAAGAAACAATGCATATTAGAACAGATAGATACAGACTCGAATAAGGAGGAAGATGTAAGGAAATTCTTTTGGAAATGGTCAATTTTTATTAAATCCTTTCCATCCTCAGAGATAGAATACCTGGTCTATCCCTTTAGGAATACAGATCTCGTGGCCTTAGAAGTATGGTAACTCCTTAAGATAGACTAAAAGGGAAAGGTTTCCTCTCCTTCCTTCCTTCCTTTTTTTTTCTTTCTCTCCTCTTTCCTCATCTTTTTCTTTCTTCCCCCCCATCTACTTGTTGACATATAAATTAAACTAAGTATTGTTTTCTGTGAAATTAAAACTAAAAGGGAGGTTAAATGCAGATATGACCTGAATGTTAAACTAAATTATAATTTCTTTTGCTAGAGACAAGGCTTATGTATAATCTGTTTCAAGTTTAAAAAGTGTATAAAATTGTATATGTTGTTTTAGGGGTTGGTACTGAAGTTTTTTGTTGATTTGCTGTTCATTCTGGATATGTGTTTGATATCGGCCTATTGGATTATTGTATGAAACCACCAAATATAAATAAAATAATATATAAATTCCAGAACTCAGAACTCATAAATAGGCCACAATTCTAATGGACGTAATTTAATTATATCATGTAATCAAATGTTCATTTATATTATATTGGTTTGCTATAAGTGCAGGTTAACAAAGGACAGTGTTTAGGTGAGCACTGAGTACTAAAAACTGAGGGCTAGATTATAAGTGGCGTGCTAATTGTTGCCCGTAAGCGATATTGCGTTTATCAAGGCTGAAGAAGCATGTGTATTACAAGTTGAAAGTAAACGAGTTCACTAGAACACAATTGAATTTAACGCACGTCAGGAGAGCTCTTGTTAACAAAAAGTACAATTACACTCATAACAACACTAATAAAATAAATTGCATAAACAATTATAAGCGCTCAAAGATATGAGGTCTCAGGTGTTAGAAAAAAAGGACTGCAAAGTTTGTTAACATGCAGATACATACATACATGTCTAAATATGTATGTGTATATATATATATATATATATATATATATATATGTGTATTTACAGACTTTTAAACACATAAATACATATGTATTCATATATATATATATATATATATATAAATATATATATATATATATAATCAATCAAGATAAGGATAAGCACTCACTGGATTTAAGTACAATAACTATTTATTGGTAGTGACGTTTCAGGGCATTCACCCCTTCCTCAGACAACAGGAAGGGGTGAATGCCCCGAAACGTCACTACCAATAAATAGTTATTGTACTTAAATCCAGTGAGTGCTTATCCTTATCTTGATTGAATATCCTGCTAAGCACCCTGGTCTGTATTTGGGTTGGCGAGTGAGAGTGCACTTACTTGGAGTCTATATATATATATATATATATATATATATATATATATATATATATATGTGCATTGGAGCCCTTTGCAGTCAAGTAGATGAAAACATGAAAAAGCATATGTATCCAATATTCATATTTAATAAAGTGTTATACTGTATATTTAATGTAATCATTTCACATTCTAATGTTCTTCACATAGTGGAATATGTTCTAAGTATTTATAAATATATATATATACTATGGGTTGGCAAGAAAGAAAGCCTCAGGATTGTAGTCCTGAACTAAAGACAGGGAATTCAGCACTCTTTTTTTAAAAAATTATTTTGTTAAAGAAACAGCTCATATCACTCAGTTTAGTCAAAATTGCAAATTTTTAATTGTGGGATAGCGCCCTCCCATACCGAAAAGGCACACTCAGGCTGAGAAATTGATAGTAACTCGTCAGTAGAAAATTATATACATTTAAAGTGTAAAAAAGCCTTATGAAAAAAAACAACCAAAAGAACAAAAATAGATAAACCTGACCGGTCAGGGGTACATGTACTCGCCACTTGTGATTAGGTGGTAATATAGAATTCAATGGAACATATTCTGGGTCTAGGCCTGAATAAACCCTGCCATCTGCTCGGCTCGTGAGCACAATAAGTAAAGCTTAAAGGGCCACTAAACCCAAAATCTTTCTTTCATGATTCAGATAGAGAATACAAATTTAAACAACATTACAATTTACTTCTATTATTTATTTTGCTTCATTTTTTAGATATCCTTAGTTGAAGAAAAAGCAATGCACATGGTGAGCCAATCACACAAGGCTTCTATGTGCAGCAACCAATCAGCAGCTACCGAGCATATCTAGATATGCTTTTCAGCAACAAATATCAAGAGAATAAATCAAATTAGATAATAGAAGTCAATTAGAAAGATGTTTAAAATTGCATTCTCTTTCTAAATCATGAAAGAAAAAATGTGGGTTTTATGACCCTTTAATCCTTAGCAGGAAAATGTCAGAATTCTAAAAGGCCAGAACAGAATATCAATATCTCATAGCAAACAGGATTCAAATACATTCAAGGATTCAAGCTCAGTTATGTATACAGTGTATCAAACGTATACCTCAAAGGACCACTTCAGTCAAGCTACACCCAGCTGCACACAGCACCCCTGTGAGCCATATTTAATATCTCTTTATTGAAGACAGCTTCTAGAGAACCACTGTCTGTTTGCTTAGTGAGGATGTATACAAGTCCCATTTTACTCTTGACAGCTGTTTTATTACAATAGAATCCATGAACCATGTTATGTGCCTACCTAGGTATGCTTTTAAAAAAAGGATACAAAGAGAACCAAACAAATTTGATAATAGAAGTAAATTAGAAAGTTGTTTAAAATGTATTCTCTGTCTCAATCACAAAGGAAAAATTTGCTGTTTCGTGTCCTTTTAACTCATTAAAAGCAGGCAAGAGATATCATGCACACTGCTAGACTCTTTCTTACAGCTAATGCTCTAAACATAAAATGAAAGGAAAAGCAGGGTGGTATTCCCATATGCAAAGGCCGACATTCTTTTTTCAAGGACGTCAGCTTGCACACGAATTTTAGTTGACAATATAAAAGGGGGGCATGTACAGTTATAGAGGTTGGTACTTGCACACAGACCCACACACTCGTATTGCATTAAACACCGGTACAGAGATAGGAGATATTGTCTGTGTGAATAAACAGGGATTCTAATTAAAAGCTCTCTCTATCTCTGTTGTGAAAGATAATTTGCCTTCAAATAGTTTAAAAACATTTAATATTGTAATTTTTTTAACAAACATTTGCTTTTTTTTGCAGTCATGGGCAGTGGTTTAACGACAGGACACATCTAGGGGCCCCTTCATTCAATAATAGTGCTTAGTGTATAGGGGTAGGAATGCAATATTGCTCCTTTTAAAAGAGGACCCTTATGAAAAATACATATGTCGGTGTCCTTTTAAAGAAAATGTTCCCGACATATGCAGTTTTCTCAAGGGTTCTTTTTAAAAGTAGCAATATGGCAGCCCTATACAGGGTTAACAGTGTATCAATAGTGTATAGAATTGCTTTTATAAATATGGTGGCAGGGTTTCCAAGATGGATGCCACAGGAAACCTTCCACCATATTTATACCAGAAGGATCCGCAAATGCACATTCTCTGGCATGAATTTACTAATGAAAAAGTTTCACAGAGAAGCAACTCCTTTTTCTCCTATGTAGCTGCCAGCTCTGCCACACTTGATTGCAAACAGCCAGAAAAGGCGCTGTTGAAATGGGGGACATTACTACAGCCTTCATTTTGAGACACAGTGAGGTCTGGTTTCACCCCTGTACAAAGGTCACAACCCTTGTAAAGCATTGTAAGCCTATGGCGCCCATTTAACAAGCTCTGTAGTGAGCTTCTGGGCACGTGTTTCTGGCGAGTCTTCAGACTCGCCAGAAACAGCAGTTATGAAGTAGCAGTCACAAAGACCGCTGCTCCATAACCTGTCCGCCTGCTCTGAGCAGGCGGACAGACATCGCCGGAAATCAACCCGATCGAGCATGATCGGGTTGATTGACACCTCCATGCTGGCGGCCCATTGGCCGCGAGTCTGCAGGGGGCGGCGTTGCACCAGCTGCTCTTGTGAGCTGCTGGTGCAATGCTGAATACGGAGAGCATATTGCTCTCCGCATTCAGCGAGGTCTGGCGGACCTGATCCGCACTGTCGGATCAGGTCCGGCAGACTTTGTTAAATAGAGGCCTTTATGTCTATTTGCTGTTGTTAATCATGGACAGGAATGACCTCCTGCACACATAAAGCAATCACTGTGCAGCATGTATAATTGTCATGTTTCTGAATTCCACACAATGCAAACCAATCTATCTGTCATTGTTAACATTTTGCTTTCTCACAAAACATTAAATCATTTTAATAATGATTCAACGTTTCAACTTACTATGAAGCTTATGAGAATCAACATTGTATTATGACATTTCATATCCATATGTAACACTTATTATTGGAAAATGTACCATTAGCTTGCAAAAAACAATGTTGAAAATGTTCTGCAAAAAAGTCATCATTCATTTAGAACAAATAAATGTGAGCAACATTATTTTGATATTTATGTAAGTATATCCCACCACGTTATTGAGCCTTTTAAGCATTTATATGCATTTCTAATACATATTATTAATACATATTATAAAGGCACACAAAAGTAATTTTTTTCTTAGCGGAATTTAGTTGAAGCTGAGGGGTTGTTGAAATTTTTTTGTAAGGCATGGTTATGTACTGAGAAAAATAAATGCCATTGTCTACCATTAAAACAATTACAAATCTGTTTATCTGCCAGTTAGCAATCAGATCTTAAAGGGACACTGTACCCAAAAATTTTCTTTTGTGATTCAGATTGAGCATGAAATTTTAAGCAATTTTCTAATTTACTCCTATTATCAAATTTTCTTAATTCTCTTGTTATCTTTATTTGAAATGCAAGAATGTAAGTTTAGATGCCGGCCCATTTTTGGTGAACAACCTGGGTTGTCCTTGCTGATTGGTGGATACATTCAGCCACCAATAAAAAAGTGCTGTCCAGAGTACTGAAACCAAAAAAAAGTTTAAATACCTTCTTTTTCAAATAATGATAGCAAGAGAACGAAGAAAAATTGATAATAGGAGTAAATTAGAAAGTTGCTTAAAATTGCCTGCTCTTTCTGAATTACAAAAGAAAAAATGTGGGTACAGTGTCCCTTTAAAGTAATATATAACAGTGCTTCTTAAAAACAATATGCTAAATCAAAGTAAATATAAAAATAAACAGATTGTGTAAAAAAACAGCAAACAAAAGATTTGTTTTTTTTGCAAAATGAGCACTTAGAAATTCTTAGTGTAGCCACTGCCTTCAAGGACATAAAAGAGCTGACAAGTTGGCAACGTAGATTGCATTCTTCCTCTTCTGAACATGGGCAAATCTAACTCCCTATTTATCTAGTATTCACTTAATAGAAAACCAGCACGTGCTACTCTAGAAGTTTTATGACATCAATCTAGATAAGCCTTCTTCCTGTAGAGACCTTTGCCTAATTGTGGGACATTGACAGGTAGTAATGGGCACTGCACAAAAGAAGTTTAAAATAAAGGAATAAATGGTAAAATCAATTTAAAATGACAATAATACATATTGCATTTATTTGTAGTAAGTACCCAGTGCTTGGTGGTTTTCTTTTTTTTACAACAATGAAATAGACTGTTTCATATCCCTTTAAGGTCAAGCTGCATATTATCTTAGCATAAACATACATGTTATAATTAATTCTGCGCTTTTTATGCTATTAAAACAGTACAGGGTATATATATATTTTTTTTACTTTGAACAAAATAGGGTGCAAAATATGCCATAAAATCCATTATTGTTAAAACAGTGTGTTGAGAATCTCGCTCTTGAATTTATTAATGAGAATGTTTCATGAAAGCATCTCCTGTGGTAAATCCATAACGTTCACAGAGAAGCATCTTGCATCCTATAAGTTTTACCTCGTTTTTAGCAAGATCAGTAAGTGCCTGTATCCTTTGTCTCAACAGTCTACTAAATCAAGACCAGAATGCATTACTTTTATCTTTCTCAGAAAACTGGAGATGATAAATAAATAAATGCAATGAATAAATATATTTTGCCCACATCAGTGCTCTCAAGCAGTGAAGAGAATCAGACGGAATTTCCAAATAAGTAAAGTTTTAAACTGAACCTATGTACTGTTGTATTGCAAAGCTTTGAACACTTAAAGGGACAAAAAAAAGCATGATAATGCATTTCATTTTTGTATAGAAACGTTGTTGTCACAAATATTAGCAATAATGCTTCTAGTAAAAACTATAGATGTTTTAGGGCCCGATAATCTAAACATCGCAAGTTCATATGTGTTTTTTCACGCCGACCCACACAGGGGCTGCCCTGGTGGAATTATCGTAAAAATGGGGTAGTCCCTGCGAGTGGCGCAATGTCTCCTATTGAATATAATGGAAATCGCTGGAAAGGGACACTTTGCACAATGGAGCCAAGTTAGAAGCGAGCAGGGGGAGCACTTTAAAATTATATCAGACAGCCAATATAAATCACATTACGCTGCTTTCTACATATAGTATCTTACAACCCCCTATATTTTTTATGCATGTGTTTTTCTATTAGGGTATTAAGTATTTTGAGTGTTTTTAGAAAAGCTCACCACCTTTTTAGTTTGCAAGGTAAAACTGTGAGATCTACAGTGCGAAAATATTTACAGAATTACGTTGGGATTAGATAGACAATTTCATACAAGTCCATGGAATGCCCATGTTCAGTCCATTTTATGGAAAAACAACAATTGCGCTTTGGTTTTTGCACATCCAGTGATCTTAAAGGAATATGAAACCTAAAATGTTTCTTTCATGTTTCAGATAGAGCATGTGATTTTAAGCAATATTCTAATTTACTTCTATTAGAATTTTTCTTTGTTCGCTTGGTATCTTTTCTTGAAAAGAAGCAACATATGCTTATGAGCCGGCCCATTTCTGGATCACTATATGGCAGCAGTTTTGTAAGAATGTTATCCATTTGCTCTGTCTGAATCACATAATATTTTTTGGTGGTTTCACTTTCCTTTGAATTTTATTGTGCACTTTTGTAATATATGCATCTCCTCCCCATACCTAAATGCAGTATACGCCCCTTAGCGAGACATCCTGATTTCAGGGTATGAAAGTGGCTTTAGAACATTCCACCATGGAAATTGAAGTACTGGTAAACATTCTTTAATAATCTCGATAGCCCAGAGACCTTGAGATCATCGGGCCCCTGGTGAGGGTTTCTACTCTGTAAGTGCTCTGAAGCATATCTACATATGCACCAGACATTTTCATTTTAAACAGTGTCTGTTCAGAGAGCCAGCTGTGAATTGTATTGTGTCTGTGAGGACGCAACTTACATGGCGGAAGACACAGCCGGCTCTCTCAGCAGACTTTGGGGCATATTTATCAAGCTCCGAATGGAGCTTGATGCCCCGTGTTTCTGGCGAGCCTGCAGCAGTTATGAAGCAGCGGTCACAAAGACCACTGCTCCATAACCTGTCCGCCTGCTCTGAGCAGACGGACAGACATCGCTGGAAATCAACCCGATTGAGTACGATCGGGTTGATTGACACCCCCTACTGGCGGCCTATTGGCCGCGAGTCTGCAGGGGGCGGCGTTGCACCAGCAGCTCTTGTGAGCTGCTGGTGCAATGCTGAATACGGCGAGCGTATTGCTCGCCGTATTCAGCGAGGTCTGTTGGACCTGATCCGCACTGTCAGATCAGATCTGACAGACCTTGATAAATAGAGGCCAAACTGTTTAAAATGCGGAGGCATGGTGCATATACAGGTATGCTTCATGTGCACATTTTGCTAGATACATCTTTGCTTATACATGTGTACTGCAAAATGTCTTCTTTTCAAAATTAAAATTCACTGATGTGGGTTTCAATATTGACTGGAATGTCCATTTAAAAACAATTATTAAAAGGATGCATTGCTTACCAATGTCAGCTGTAATTCTTCAGTATTAGTTTTACCTTCATTTAATAGTGTCATACTTAAAACTAGCCTCCGTGAGGAAATTTCTCTCTCTAACAGCCATGTGACCATTATTTGGCAGACATAATATTTCCGCTACCGCAGGCAAAATATTACTTCCATTAGAGACAACATTAGGGACTTTAAAGGCATCTGGATCTTAATTTCCCATTAGAGCAATATTAATTAATTTAACCAACAGTTTATTTTGTGTGCTATTAGGCATAAAGTGATTGATATAACACCAACCTACTAGATTTTTATTTGCTGTATATTTGCAATTACAGTTTGCTATCAGACTTTGATATTAAATATATTAAAAATCATTGCAACTATTAATGTTTCAAATTTGCATTCTGCGACTGTATATTTGTGCATATTAAATGACAGGCAATAAAGTACTGCTTTGTTTAATAATTACATTAAAATACACATCTTTTATATGAGCTTGAAAGCAGAATTTTATTAGCAAACTGTAGTTTTTTTCACACTATGGGCATAAACATTTTAAAAATCTAATTTTCTAGGGCTACTTTAGAGACAATTGTAAATTAGCTATTTAACTGTTCTAACTAATCATTGTATACAATGCTGCAGGTTTACTCCAATATTAATATTTACTCCAGCCTCTCTGGGTAAAATAAAAAAGTTTTTTTTCAACTTATAAGGATACCAGCGCAAAAAGTTTAATGCTAGCAATGTTTTCGCTAATGCGAAATAAAAAAAAAAAAGATTTACTGCTGCACTTTAAATCAAGCCCTTATAGGGTTTCAAATATGAGTTTTAATACTAGAGATTGAAGTGCAAGATTAGATTAATATTGTATAGAAGAATATTAATTGCATGTCAGCTGCTATAAGATCAGATAATATAGTTATTAGCGACTTGCACAATACAAACAAAATGGAAATTAGTTGAAGAGCGTAATAATTGCTATCTGTAGGCAAATGTTTCTTTCTTGGTCATTTACTTTGAAAAACTGATAAATAATTAGATGGTATTTTAACACTATTTGGCAGTGATAATTGTTGCTACAGCATCTGTAACACATTGGGTAATTACACAATAACCCATGCAGAATAACAGCTTTTGTCTGGTCAGTCATGTCTCAGATGGAGTTTTGTGAAATAAGAGCTCTGCTATATGTGGGCTCATGTCTTTGTATAAGAAATAATTGTCATGCAATCTCATCTTCCTAAAATGTTTTACTTCACTTTCAGTGATATTAGGTATTATTTATTAAATGTCACGGTGGTCAACATGTATCCTTAAAGGGACATTTGGGGCAATTATGTAAAGCTCTCCAGGATTGGAAGATGCTATAAGAAAAATAATTACAAAAGTGTTTTGCAAAAATTGTATTTTCTGGAAAAATTAGAATTCTGATTGAAATTAGGCAGGAAAGAAACACTTTTGCACAATAGATATCATAATAAAACTACATTGCACATGCAAAAAACACTTTGAAATTTCTATTTATAATACAACATTTAAAGCATGTTATTTTCCTTATTGTAAAATGAGTTTTCCAGCCTCTGCTAATGGGCTGAACAGGGGCATTCCTGGTTGTAGCTGACATTTTTCCACAAGGGGAAAAAAGGAACATGTTTAACATGTTTCAGTAGATTTCTTTCATATGGGTGATGCACATTTTTGGAGTTTAGTATTTCTTTACAGTTGTGTGTGTATTCATTCCTTGAGAATAAACATTGGCAAACTTTGTATATTGAAACAAACTAGAACATATGATTTTAATTTTTAGGTGAATCACATTTATACCTAGAATTTCTCTCAGAAGATAACTATAGTGCGATCTGCACTATACAGAGTTATTTAATCAGTAGGATATTTTATTCAAACTGGTGCACTTTACAAAAAAATAAAATGTAATATGGCATCACAAAAAAAATCTACATGTAGCTAGGCAGTTCTCGTTGTTTTATTAATCATGAATGTATTTTTCCCAAGAGATAATATGGAAGGTCCAGCCCATGCTATTTTTTTCTTACACTCACATTTTTTCAGGTATTTAACCAAATAGTAATTTTCCAAATTCTAATTTTGATTTGCAGTGAGTAAATAATGAACTAGTGTGATACATGGCCTGACCTAGTATACATTGCAGAAAGGGTAGCCATATTGTCTGTATAGAATTTGTATCCAATTAACCAATAATTAAAGGGACAGTGAACACCAGAATTGTTGTTGTTTAAAAAGATAGATAATCCCTTTATTACCCATTCCCCAGTTTTGCATAACCAAAACAGTTATAATAATACACTTTTTAACTCTGTGAATACCTTGTATCTAAGCCTCTGCAGACTTCCCACTTATTTCAGTTCTTTTGACAGACTTGCATTTTAGCCAATCAGTGATCACTCCTAGGTAACTTCACGTGCATGAGCTCATTGTTATCTATATGAAACACATGAACTAACTCCTCTAGTGGTTAAAAACTGTCAAAATCCTTTCAGATTAGAGGCGGCCTTCAAGGTCTAAGAAATTAGCATATAAACATCCAAGGGTTAGCTTTCAATTAAGAATACCAAGAAAATAAAGCAAAATTGGTGATAAAAGTAAATTGGAAAGTTGTTTAAAATCCCATGCCCTATTTGAATCATGAAAGTTTTGTTTGGACTTGACTGTCCCTTTAAGCAGTTTCTAATTCAATGCATAGCTTTTGAAAACCATGAATGTACTGTTGCAGGATGTATTTCAAGCAAGTTGTGATTTGGGCTCTTTCTTCTGTGAGAAGTTTAACAATATTTTTTTTGCCATTGAGCCATATATGACGTAGCTTGTACACCCAAAAGAAATAGAACAGGGTGAGAAAGATTAAAGTCCACTTTATTGTCCAAAATTTTTAAGAACCACAAAGTATCTTCAACCATAAGTACATTACAAATATT